>NW_026891312.1:0-2500 GCF_015708825.2 Lethenteron reissneri | reverse complement strand
TGCTGCTCTGCCTGCTGCTGCTGCCGATGCCGCTGGTGCCACTGCCACCGCTGGTGCCGTCGGCGAGCAGCGTCCGTGAGGAGGGCGCCTGCAGCGTCTGGGGCAGCTCCCCGTGCCGCTGCTGCTCGTGACGAAGCTGCGAGCAGCTCTGCTCCAGGGTCATCTTGGTGGCCTGGTGAGCGCCGTTTGGGCGCACGGAGCAGAGGTCACGAGTCAGAGGTCATGGCGGGGGGGGGGGGGTTAGGAGTCAGAGGTCACGGCGGGGGGGTCAGGAGTCAGAGGTCACGGCGGGGGGGGAGGTCAGGAGTCAGAGGTCACGGCGGGGTGGGGGGGTCAGGAGTCAATGTCGTCTCAACAGTTTCGATTTAACGCTTTCGTGACTGCAGGGATTTATCTTCTTGGTTCTTTCGGTAAAGTCACGTAGAAGGGAAGTTATGAAACTATTATATATTATTATATTATATCATATTATTTTATTACGTTTCATTTTTCTTATTTTTCATTTCTCATTCTACGTGACTTCACCGAGAGAACCAAGAAGATCGTCTCAACAGCTCCACGAGGCGTGTTGTTGTTGCCCCAGGCCTCCAGGAGCCTCCGCCCGGCCCTGGTGGTGCACGCGAGTCGGCGTGCGGCGCTGGAGGTGCCCGCTGGCTCATGCGGCGGCGGTGGCGCTGACGTCGAGTGGCGGGGCGCGACAGCCCAGTGGGTGGGACGCCCACCGTTTGCGCCGTCGCGGGCGACCCGGTTGACCGTGTGCAGAGACGCCAAGTCCACATTCACGTCCCCGTGCTGCCGCTTCCGTGCCGGCGGCAGCTCCGATGGGCGTCTGTGCCTCCGGAAGAAGTCCTGCACGGAGCGAGGAAGGGAGGCGAGCGGAGGGAGGTTGAGAGGAGGGGGCGGGGAGCGAGGCGATCTGCAGGATGTCCGTGTTCACGAGCTGCGGCGGCGTGGGGGTGCGTGCGCGGTCATCGCCGCGCGGAGAGTGACGCACCTTCTGCAGCTCCTGGTTGGCCTTCGATCGAGCCTGGCTCCTCCTGTGTGGAAAGAGGAGATGGAGAGAGGTCAGAGAGCGAGAGTGAGAGAGTGGGCGAGAGAGTGACCGAGAGAGTGAGAGAGAGTGAGTGAGAGAGTGACGAGAGAGTGAGAGAGAGAGCGAGAGAGTGAGCGGAGGTGAGAGAGAGAGAGAGTGAGCGAGAGAGAGCGAGAGCGAGAGAGTGAGCGAGGAGAGAGTGAGCGAGAGAGCGAGAGAGTGAGCGAGAGAGTGAGCGAGAGAGTGAGTGAGAGGTGGGGGTTTACACAAAGTTATATAAAAAAATTACAAAATGACTAACGAAGCAAAGTGCCGAATACACGGAGCATCTTCTTGCTTCCACTGATCGTAAAAAAAAATGGAGGAAAGAAAAGAGAGAGAGAGAGGTCAGAGAGAGAGAGAGGTCAGAGATTGTAGAGCGCTCCGAGCTGGGTTGGGGAGTGTAACACGCGGACGGAACTCGCCTCGAACCGCCGACCCAATTCATCCTGGAGCCCCGTGGCGCTGTGCGAACGCGGGGGTGTGGCCTGTCCCTGGACCGCCAACTCCTCCACTCTTTGGTTCTTTCGGTAAAGTGGCGTGCAAAGATAAAATAATAAATTAAAATAGCATGCTACGACGTTTCGATTGCAACACAAGCAGTCGTCGTCCTCAGGTATAAAAGAAATAGCAACAAAATATAACCAGAAAACTATAGACAGACATATAAGCAGACAGACATCGCAGAGATACATAGAGAGAGGACGTCTCTGTGACGAGGCCTTAAATAGAGAGAGGGAGGGGGTTAAAGAAAAATTAGCATGTCAATGAGTAGTACAACGGGTGGTAAAGTACGCAAGCTTGAAAATTAGGAGAACGGGAGAGAAACACACTAAATTAAGTAACCTCGCAAAATATCGAAATGCAATGCAACACAGAGAGTCGGTCAGCACACAATTAACGCATAGCCTGGTTGATGACGCATTCCTCCTCAACGAGTCTCCCACACATGCAACATCCCTCTCCTCGATAATTGGTTCTTTCCTTCTATCTGGCAACAAAACTGACACCTTTTTATGAGGAGTCATGTTTGCATAGACCGCAATACCTGCAGTCATAATACAAACAAAAGACATAACTCTGATAATGTCCACTGTCCTTGAAGTTGATTGGTCCACACCCGAGACAGCTTTTCTTAGAGCCTATTCTCACATGGGCTGGACCAGATGACGCCAAAAGGCGCACAACTCAAAGACAATGCACCATCAGAGAATGAGAGCTCGGGGCAAGCATCTACACTATGGGAACCTCATTGCCAGTAAAAATATGATGTTGCCAGATAGAAGGGTAAAAAACCAATTATCATATTTTTACTGGCAAATGAGGTTCCCATGGTGTAGATCCCTCTCCTCCTCCTGCTGCTCCTCCGCACCCGACCCTGGAGCACGGCCGTTCGAATCATCATCGGCAGGAAGCGATGGAGCAAGT
>NW_026891311.1:0-58676 GCF_015708825.2 Lethenteron reissneri | reverse complement strand
AATCCCCTTCCGAAATCCCTAATGAAATCGAAATCCCATACGAAATCCCGTCCGAAATCTAAATCCCTCCAAAATCTTAATCCCGTCCAAAAACCATCCGAAATCCCTTCCGAATTCCCCGTAAGAAATCCTGTACGAAATCCAGTCCGAAATACTGTACAAAATCGAAATCCCGTACTAATCGAAATCCCGTACGAAATCGAAATCCCGTACGAAATCCCGTACTAAATCCCTCCAAAATCCCGTCCGAATCGCGTCCGAAATCTCGTCCGAATCCCGTCCGAATCCCGTCCGAATCCCGTACAAAATCGAAATCCCGTACGAATCCCGTACGAAAATATCGAAATCCCCCGTACGAATCCCGTACAAAATCGAAATCCTGTACGAAATCCAGTCCCGAAATCCCGTACAAAATCGAAATCCTGTACGAAAATCCCGTCCGAAAATCCCGTACAAAATCGAAATCCCGTACAACATCCCTACAAAATCGAAATCCCGTACGAATCCCCGGAGAATCGAAATCGCCCGTCCGAAATCCAATACGAAATTCCGTCCGAAATCCCATCCGAAATCCTGTCCGAAATCCCGTCCGAAATCCCGTCTGAAATCCCGTACGAAATCCCCGTACGAAATCCCGTACGAAATCCTGTACGAAATCCAGTCCGAAATACTGTACAAAATCGAAATCCCGTACGAAATCGAAATCTCTTACGAAATCGAAATCCCGTACGAAATCCCGTCCAAATCCCGTCCGAAATCGCGTCCGAAATCTCGTCCGAAATCCCGTCCGAAATCCCGTCCGAAATCCCGTACAAAATCGAAATCCCGTACGAAATCCCGTACGAAATCGAAATCCCGTACGAAATCCCGTACAAAATCGAAATCCTGTACGAAATCCAGTCCGAAATCCCGTACAAAATCGAAATCCTGTACGAAATCCCGTTAGAAATCCCGTACAAAATCGAAATCCCGTACAACATCCCGTACAAAATCGAAATCCCGTACGAAATCCCGTAGGAAATCGAAATCCCGTCCGAAATCCAATACGAAATTCCGTCCAAAATCCCATCCGAAATCCTGTCCGAAATCCAGTACGAAATCCCGTACGAAATCCCGTACGAAATCCTGTACGAAATCCAGTCCGAAATCCCGTACAAAATCGAAATCCTATACGAAATCCCGTCCGAAATCCCGTACGAAATCGAAATCCCGTACGAAATCCTGGGTACCGGGGGCGGAGGACACCGCTGCAGTTGTGGAGCCCGAGACGGCTGAAGAAGGCATCGAGCAGCCGGGGCCGGATGCATCCTTACCGCAGCATCGGGATGGAGGGGAGCCGTCAACAGAAGGACTGAGGCTGGCTCACGCGAGGCTGGCGGAGCTGCTGTACGCTGCTGCCGCCACGCTGGAACAGATCACACGGCTGGGGGCTGGTGGACCGCCACGGGGCGACGACAGCCGACGACCGGTGCGCTTTCCCGCCATTTCGACGGGGCCCGACTTCGAATCTCCCGCCATCGCCACAGCAGCTGCTGAGGGCGTGGCCGGCCTGAACCTCGGGTCCGACGTCGGCCGTACAGTGGCTGCCGCGTCATCACCGGCGGACAGAGCATCACCACTGGTGCGACCGGCGATGCCATCCGTCGTTCGCGCCGAAGCCCAGCCGAGTGACGGGGACAACGGTGAGCGAGCTTCCACGGCGGCCGCTGCGCTGCAACCAACGGCTAACCTCCACTCAAGGAGTTTGTGGGCGAGGATGGCGACTGGGGCGGCTTCCAGCGGCGCTTCCCCTCGCACACCAGGAGATGGCGCAGTGGACAGATGCCGAGGCTCTCCGCGCGCTGCCGGCGCTCCTCGACAGCGACGCCCTCGCCACTCTTACATCGCGCCGAAGGACAAACGCTCCACGCTACAGATGGTGCTGCAGTTGCTGGCTGCAGTCTACGGACCGTCGTCGGACTGCAGGCAGCTCTTTTATGATCGCCAGCGGGGTGCAAAGGAGTCGCCCCTGGGCGTATCGTACGAGTCTCCTGGCACTGGCAAAGACGGCCTTCCCACGAATGGATGACGAAGGCGTGGACGCGATGGTAACGGAAAAGATCCTCCTGCTGGCGGACGACCTGGACATCGCCGTCGTTGCACAGACGACGCAGAAATTGTTTCCCTCCAGGCTGCACGGCTCCTCCACGCCAACCTACTCTCGCAGCGACGGAAGGGCCAGCAAGGCAGGCGGCCGGGCGTGCTGTGGCTGCAGCCACCCTCCCGGCGGAGGAAGTTTGCGCCATCGACCATCAACTGCAGCAGAGAGCGGGGGTACGGGCGGGGCCGGGACGGAGCGAGCCACCTCGAACCATCCATCATCGTCGTCAGCGCTCCCGCGCTGTTACAACTGCGGCATCCGGGGCCATGTCGCCTCGGGGTGCCGCTCTCCTCAGCAGCGGGGGGCGACGCCTCGACAGGACGCCGGCCCTCCTCCCAAGCTCCATCAACATAACCCGGCGAGTCGCGGCACCCCTCATGTTTGGCCCACGCACACACCCGTCACACATTCGCACACCGCAACGAACGGGGGGCCGACATTGCGCACCGTCGCGCCAACACGCACCACTATGGGGACTCATATCGAACCCAGGCAGTGGTCCATGTTGGCCCATCGCGTTGTGGCTGCATCGTCGGGGGTCGTCAGCCGTTTGTGGGGCACATTGACGGGGTTGAGGTGCGCGTCCTGGTCGATACAGGAGCATCGGCGACCATCATTTCGGAACTAATTTACAATATTCTCCCTGTTCAGAGCCGTCCCTTGCTGCCCGTTAACGTCCCATTCTATGCTGCTAACGGGGGCTCACTTGGCATCATTGGACAAATTCGAGCGCAAATTTGTATCGGTGATATCAAATTGTCCGGCCCGATTTTTGTTTCCTCCTCGCTGGCGTTCCGTGCCTGCTGGGGACGGACTTCCTGGTCAAAATGCCGATTCGTATTTAATCGACCAGGGCTGCATTGAGCTCCCGTCGGGCCGACGCATGGCGTTTCTGCCGTCCCCCAGTGCGGGTCGGACGGCGTTCGCGACGGTACCCCGGCGTTCGTCGTGAGAACGGTACGCCTCCTTCATCCACAGCTCCCTCCTTCACCCACAGCTCTCTCCTTCATCCACAGCTCTCTCCTTCACCCACAGCTCCCTCCTTCATCCAAAGCTCTCTCCTTCATCCACAGCTCCCTCCTTCATCCACAGCTCCCTCCTTCATCCACAGCTCCCTCCTTCATCCACAGCTCTCCTCCTTCACCCACAGCTCCCTCCTTCATCCAAAGCTCTCTCCTTCATCCACAGCTCCCTCCTTCATCCACAGCTCCCTCCTTCATCCACAGCTCCCTCCTTCATCCACAGCTCTCTCCTTCACCCACAGCTCCCTCCTTCATCTACAGCTCCCTCCTTCACCCACAGCTCTCTACTTCATCCACAGCTCCCTCCTTCATCCACAGCTCCATCTTTCACCCACAGCTCCCTCATTCAACCACAGCTCTCTCCTTCATCCACAGCTCTCTCCTTCATCCACAGCTCTCTCCTTCATCCACAGCTCCCTCCTTCATCCACAGCTCTCTCCTTCATCCACAGCTCCATCTTTCACCCACAGCTCCCTCCTTCATCCACAGCTCCATCTTTCACCCACAGCTCCCTCCTTCATCCACAGCTCCATCTTTCACCCACAGCTCTCTCCTTCACCCACAGCTCTCTCCTTCATCCACAGCTCCCTCCTTCATCCACAGCTCTCTCCTTCATCCACAGCTCCCTCCTTCATCCAATCCACAGCTCCCTCCTTCATCCACAGCTCCCTCCTTCATCCACGCTCCATCTTCACCCACAGCTCCCTCCTTCATCCACAGCTCCATCTTTCACCCACAGCTCTCTCCTTCATCCACAGCTCTCTCCTTCATCCACAGCTCCCTCCTTCATCCACAGCTCTCTCCTTCATCCACAGCTCCCTCCTTCATCCACAGCTCCCTCCTTCATCCACAGCTCTCTCCTTCATCCACAGCTCCCTCCTTCATCCACAGCTCTCTTCCTTCATCCACAGCTCTCTCCTTCACCCACAGCTCTCTCCTTCATCCACAGCTCCCTCCTTCATCCACAGCTCTCTCCTTCATCCACAAGCTCCCTCCTTCATCCACAGCTCTCTCCTTCATCCACAGCTCTCTCCTTCATCCACAGCTCTCTCCTTCACCCACAGCTCTCTCCTTCACCCACAGCTCTCTCCTTCACCCACAGCTCCCTCCTTCATCCACAGCTCTCTCCTTCACCCACAGCTCCCTCCTTCAGCCCAGTCCTCCTTCATCCACAGCTCTCTCCTTCATCCACAGCTCTCTCCTTCATCCACAGCTCTCTCCTTCATCCACAGTTTCCCTCCTTCATCCACAGCTCTCTCCTTCATCCACAGCTCCCTCCTTCATCCACAGCTCCCTCCTTCATCCACAGCTCCATCTTTCACCCACAGCTCCCTCCTTCATCCACAGCTCCCTCCTTCATCCACAGCTCTTTCCTTCATCCACAGCTCTGTCCTTCATCCACAACTCTCTCCTTCATCCACAGCTCTCCTCCTTCATCCACAGCTCCCTCTTTCACCCACAGCTCCCTCCCATCCACAGCTCTCTCCTTCATCCACAGCTCCCTCCATCCACAGCTCCCTCCATCCGCAGCTCCCTCCTTCATCCACAACTGCCTCCTTCATCCACAGCTCCCTCCTTCATCCACAGCTCTCTCCTTCATCCACAGCTCCATCCTTCATCCACAGCTCTCTCCTTCATCCACAGCTCCCTCCTTCATCCACAGCTCTCCTTCATCCACAACTCTCTCCTTCATCCACATCTCTCTCCTTCATCCACAGCTCTCTCCTTCATCCACATCTCTCTCCTTCATCCACAGCTCCCTCCTTCATTCACAGCTCCCTCCTTCATCCACAGCTCCCTCCTTCATCCACAGCTCCCTCCTTCATCCACAGCTCTCTCCTTCATCCACATCTCTCTCTTTCATCCACAGCTCCCTCCTTCATCTACAGCCCTCTCCTTCATCCACAGCTCCCTCCTTTATCCACAGCTCTCTCCTTCATCCACAACTCTCTCCTTCATCCACATCTCTCTCCTTCATCCACAGCTCTCTCCTTCATCCACATCTCTCTCCTTCATCCACAGCTCCCTCCTTCATTCACAGCTCCCTCCTTCATCCACAGCTCCCTCCTTCATCCACAGCTCTCTCTTTCATCCACAGCTCCCTCTTTCATCCACAGCTCTCTCCTTCATCCACAACTCCCTCCTTCATCCACAGCTCTCTCCTTCATCCACAGCTCTCTCCTTCATCCACAGCTCCCTCCTTCATCCACAGCTCCCTCCTTCATCCACAGCTCCCTCCTTCATCCACAGCTCCCTCCTTCATCCACAGCTCTCTCCTTCATCCACAACTCCCTCCTTCATCCACAGCTCCCTCCTTCATCCACAGCTCTCTCCATCCACAGCTCCTCCTTCATCCACAGCTCCCTCCTTCATCCACAGCTCCCTCCTTCATCCACAGCTCTCTCCTTCATCCACAGCTCTCTCCTTCATCCACAGCTCTCTCCTTCATCCACAGCTCTCTCCTTCATCCACAGCTCTCTCCTTCATCCACAGCTCCTCCTTCATCCACAGCTCTCTCCTTCATCCACAGCTCTCTCCTTCATCCACAGCTCCCTCCTTCATCCACAGCTCTCTCCTTCATCCACAGCTCCCTCCTTCATCCACAGCTGCCTCCTTCATCCACAGCTCCCTCCTTCATCCACAGCTCTCTCCTTCATCCCCAGCTCCCTCCTTCATCCACAGCTCTCTACTTCATCCACAGCTCCCTCCTTCATCCACAGCTCCCTCCTTCATCCACAGCTCCCTCCTTAATCCACAGCTCCCTTCTTCATCCAGAGCTCCCTCCTTTATCCACAGCTCTCTCCTTCATCCACAACTCTCTCCTTCATCCACATCTCTCTCCTTCATCCACAGCTCTCTCCTTCATCCACAGCTCTCTCCTTCATCCACAACTCTCTCCTTCATCCACAGCTCTCTCCTTCATCCACAGCTCCCTCTTTCACCCACAGCTCCCTCCCATCCACAGCTCTCTCCTTCATCCACAGCTCCCTCCATCCACAGCTCCCTCCATCCGCAGCTCCCTCCTTCATCCACAACTGCCTCCTTCATCCACAGCTCCCTCCTTCATCCACAGCTCTCTCCTTCATCCACAGCTCCATCCTTCATCCACAGCTCTCTCCTTCATCCACAGCTCCCTCCTTCATCCACAGCTCTCTCCTTCATCCACAACTCTCTCCTTCATCCACATCTCTCTCCTTCATCCACAGCTCTCTCCTTCATCCACATCTCTCTCCTTCATCCACAGCTCCCTCCTTCATTCACAGCTCCCTCCTTCATCCACAGCTCCCTCCTTCATCCACAGCTCCCTCCTTCATCCACAGCTCTCTCCTTCATCCACATCTCTCTCTTTCATCCACAGCTCCCTCCTTCATCTACAGCCCTCTCCTTCATCCACAGCTCCCTCCTTTATCCACAGCTCTCTCCTTCATCCACAACTCTCTCCTTCATCCACATCTCTCTCCTTCATCCACAGCTCTCTCCTTCATCCACATCTCTCTCCTTCATCCACAGCTCCCTCCTTCATTCACAGCTCCCTCCTTCATCCACAGCTCCCTCCTTCATCCACAGCTCTCTCTTTCATCCACAGCTCCCTCTTTCATCCACAGCTCTCTCCTTCATCCACAACTCCCTCCTTCATCCACAGCTCTCTCCTTCATCCACAGCTCTCTCCTTCATCCACAGCTCCCTCCTTCATCCACAGCTCCCTCCTTCATCCACAGCTCCCTCCTTTATCCACAGCTCCCTCCTTTATCCACAGCTCTCTCCATCCACAGCTCCCTCCTTCACCCACAGCTCCCTCCTTCATCCACAACTCCCTCCTTCATCCACAGCTCCCTCCTTCATCCACAGCTCTCTCCATCCACAGCTCCCTCATTCATCCACAGCTCCCTCCTTCATCCACAGCTCCCTCCTTCATCCACAGCTCTCTCCTTCATCCACAGCTCTCTCCTTCATCCACAGCTCTCTCCTTCATCCACAGCTCTCTCCTTCATCCACAGCTCTCTCCTTCATCCACAGCTCCCTCCTTCATCCACAGCTCTCTCCTTCATCCACAGCTCTCTCCTTCATCCACAGCTCCCTCCTTCATCCACAGCTCTCTCCTTCATCCACAGCTCCCTCCTTCATCCACAGCTGCCTCCTTCATCCACAGCTCCCTCCTTCATCCACAGCTCTCTCCTTCATCCACAGCTCCCTCCTTCATCCACAGCTCTCTACTTCATCCACAGCTCCCTCCTTCATCCACAGCTCCCTCCTTCATCCACAGCTCCCTCCTTAATCCACAGCTCCCTTCTTCATCCAGAGCTCCCTCCTTTATCCACAGCTCTCTCCTTCATCCACAACTCTCTCCTTCATCCACATCTCTCTCCTTCATCCACAGCTCTCTCCTTCATCCACAGCTCTCTCCTTCATCCACATCTCTCTCCTTCATCCACAGCTCCCTCCTTCATTCACAGCTCCCTCCTTCATCCACAGCTCTCTCCTTCATCCACAGCTCTCTCCTTCATCCACAGCTCCCTCCTTCATCCACAGCTCTCTCCTTCATCCACAGCTCTCTCCTTCACCCACAGCTCTCTCCTTCATACACAGCTCTCTCATTCATCCACAGCTCTCTCCTTCACCCACAGCTCTCTCCTTCACCCACAGCTCCTTCATCCACAGCTCTCTCCTTCATCCACAGCTCCCTCCTTCATCCACAGCTCTCTCATTCATCCACAGCTCTCTCCTTCACCCACAGCTCTCTCCTTCACCCACAGCTCCTTCACCCACAGCTCCCTCCTTCATCCACAGCTCCCTCCTTCATCCACAGCTCTCTCCTTAATCCACAGCTCTGTCCTTCATCCACAACTCTCTCCTTCATCCACAGCTCCCTCTTTCACCCACAGCTCCCTCTTTCACCCACAGCTCTCTCCTTCATCCACAGCTCTCTCCTTCACCCACAGCTTCCTCCTTCATCTACAGCTCTCTCCTTCATCCACAGCTCTCTCCTTCATCCACAGCTCCCTCCTTCATCCACAGCTCTCTCCTTCATCCACAGCTCCCTCCTTCATCCACAGCTCCCTCCTTCATCCACAGCTCCCTCCTTCATCCACAGCTCTCTCCTTCATCCACAGCTCTCTCCTTCATCCACAGCTCTCTCCTTCATCCACAGCTCCCTCCTTCATCCACAGCTCTCTCCTTCATCCACAGCTCTCTCCTTCATCCACAGCTCTCTCCTTCAACCACAGCTCTCTCCTTCATCCACAGCTCCCTCCTTCATCCACAGCTCCCTCCTTCATCCACAGCTCCCTTCTTCATCCACAGCTCCCTCCTTTATCCACAGCTCTCTCCTTCATCCACAACTCTCTCCTTCATCCACATCTCTCTCCTTCATCCACAGTTCTCTCCTTCATCCACATCTCTCTCCTTCATCCACAGCTCCCTCCTTAATTCACAGCTCTCTCCTTCATCCACAGCTCTCTCCTTCACCCACAGCTCTCTCCTTCATCCACAGCTCTCTCCTTCATCCACAGCTCCCTCCTTCATCCACAGCTCCCTCCTTCATCCACAGCTCTCTCATTCATCCACAGCTCTCTCCTTCACCCACAGCTCTCTTCTTCACCCACAGCTCCTTCACCCACAGCTCCCTCCTTCATCCACAGCTCCCTCCTTCATCCACAGCTCTCTCCTTCATCCACAGCTCCCTCCTTCATCCACAGCTCTCTCCTTCATCCACAGCTCTCTCCTTCATCCACAGCTCCCTCCTTCATCCACAGCTCCCTCCTTCATCCACAGCTCTTTCCTTCATCCACAGCTCTGTCCTTCATCCACAACTCTCTCCTTCATCCACAGCTCTCTCCTTCATCCACAGCTCCCTCTTTCACCCACAGCTCCCTCCCATCCACAGCTCTCTCCTTCATCCACAGCTCCCTCCATCCACAGCTCCCTCCATCCGCAGCTCCCTCCTTCATCCACAACTGCCTCCTTCATCCACAGCTCCCTCCTTCATCCACAGCTCTCTCCTTCATCCACAGCTCCATCCTTCATCCACAGCTCTCTCCTTCATCCACAGCTCCCTCCTTCATCCACAGCTCTCTCCTTCATCCACAACTCTCTCCTTCATCCACATCTCTCTCCTTCATCCACAGCTCTCTCCTTCATCCACATCTCTCTCCTTCATCCACAGCTCCCTCCTTCATTCACAGCTCCCTCCTTCATCCACAGCTCCCTCCTTCATCCACAGCTCCCTCCTTCATCCACAGCTCTCTCCTTCATCCACATCTCTCTCTTTCATCCACAGCTCCCTCCTTCATCTACAGCCCTCTCCTTCATCCACAGCTCCCTCCTTTATCCACAGCTCTCTCCTTCATCCACAACTCTCTCCTTCATCCACATCTCTCTCCTTCATCCACAGCTCTCTCCTTCATCCACATCTCTCTCCTTCATCCACAGCTCCCTCCTTCATTCACAGCTCCCTCCTTCATCCACAGCTCCCTCCTTCATCCACAGCTCTCTCTTTCATCCACAGCTCCCTCTTTCATCCACAGCTCTCTCCTTCATCCACAACTCCCTCCTTCATCCACAGCTCTCTCCTTCATCCACAGCTCTCTCCTTCATCCACAGCTCCCTCCTTCACCCACAGCTCTCTCCTTCACCCACAGCTCCTTCATCCACAGCTCTCTCCTTCATCCACAGCTCCCTCTTTCATCCACAGCTCTCTCCTTCATCCACAACTCCCTCCTTCATCCACAGCTCTCTCCTTCATACACAGCTCTCTCATTCATCCACAGCTCTCTCCTTCACCCACAGCTCTCTCCTTCACCCACAGCTCCTTCATCCACAGCTCTCTCCTTCATCCACAGCTCCCTCCTTCATCCACAGCTCCCTCCTTCATCCACAGCTCTCTCATTCATCCACAGCTCTCTCCTTCACCCACAGCTCTCTCCTTCACCCACAGCTCCTTCACCCACAGCTCCCTCCTTCATCCACAGCTCCCTCCTTCATCCACAGCTCTCTCCTTAATCCACAGCTCTGTCCTTCATCCACAACTCTCTCCTTCATCCACAGCTCCCTCTTTCACCCACAGCTCCCTCTTTCACCCACAGCTCTCTCCTTCATCCACAGCTCTCTCCTTCACCCACAGCTTCCTCCTTCATCTACAGCTCTCTCCTTCATCCACAGCTCTCTCCTTCATCCACAGCTCCCTCCTTCATCCACAGCTCTCTCCTTCATCCACAGCTCCCTCCTTCATCCACAGCTCCCTCCTTCATCCACAGCTCCCTCCTTCATCCACAGCTCTCTCCTTCATCCACAGCTCTCTCCTTCATCCACAGCTCTCTCCTTCATCCACAGCTCCCTCCTTCATCCACAGCTCTCTCCTTCATCCACAGCTCTCTCCTTCATCCACAGCTCTCTCCTTCAACCACAGCTCTCTCCTTCATCCATAGCTCCCTCCTTCATCCACAGCTCCCTCCTTCATCCACAGCTCCCTTCTTCATCCACAGCTCCCTCCTTTATCCACAGCTCTCTCCTTCATCCACAACTCTCTCCTTCATCCACATCTCTCTCCTTCATCCACAGTTCTCTCCTTCATCCACATCTCTCTCCTTCATCCACAGCTCCCTCCTTAATTCACAGCTCTCTCCTTCATCCACAGCTCTCTCCTTCACCCACAGCTCTCTCCTTCATCCACAGCTCTCTCCTTCATCCACAGCTCCCTCCTTCATCCACAGCTCCCTCCTTCATCCACAGCTCTCTCATTCATCCACAGCTCTCTCCTTCACCCACAGCTCTCTTCTTCACCCACAGCTCCTTCACCCACAGCTCCCTCCTTCATCCACAGCTCCCTCCTTCATCCACAGCTCTCTCCTTCATCCACAGCTCCCTCCTTCATCCACAGCTCTCTCCTTCATCCACAGCTCTCTCCTTCATCCACAGCTCCCTCCTTCATCCACAGCTCCCTCCTTCATCCACAGCTCTTTCCTTCATCCACAGCTCTGTCCTTCATCCACAACTCTCTCCTTCATCCACAGCTCTCTCCTTCATCCACAGCTCCCTCTTTCACCCACAGCTCCCTCCCATCCACAGCTCTCTCCTTCATCCACAGCTCCCTCCATCCACAGCTCCCTCCATCCGCAGCTCCCTCCTTCATCCACAACTGCCTCCTTCATCCACAGCTCCCTCCTTCATCCACAGCTCTCTCCTTCATCCACAGCTCCATCCTTCATCCACAGCTCTCTCCTTCATCCACAGCTCCCTCCTTCATCCACAGCTCTCTCCTTCATCCACAACTCTCTCCTTCATCCACATCTCTCTCCTTCATCCACAGCTCTCTCCTTCATCCACATCTCTCTCCTTCATCCACAGCTCCCTCCTTCATTCACAGCTCCCTCCTTCATCCACAGCTCCCTCCTTCATCCACAGCTCCCTCCTTCATCCACAGCTCTCTCCTTCATCCACATCTCTCTCTTTCATCCACAGCTCCCTCCTTCATCTACAGCCCTCTCCTTCATCCACAGCTCCCTCCTTTATCCACAGCTCTCTCCTTCATCCACAACTCTCTCCTTCATCCACATCTCTCTCCTTCATCCACAGCTCTCTCCTTCATCCACATCTCTCTCCTTCATCCACAGCTCCCTCCTTCATTCACAGCTCCCTCCTTCATCCACAGCTCCCTCCTTCATCCACAGCTCTCTCTTTCATCCACAGCTCCCTCTTTCATCCACAGCTCTCTCCTTCATCCACAACTCCCTCCTTCATCCACAGCTCTCTCCTTCATCCACAGCTCTCTCCTTCATCCACAGCTCCCTCCTTCATCCACAGCTCCCTCCTTCATCCACAGCTCCCTCCTTTATCCACAGCTCCCTCCTTTATCCACAGCTCTCTCCATCCACAGCTCCCTCCTTCACCCACAGCTCCCTCCTTCATCCACAACTCCCTCCTTCATCCACAGCTCCCTCCTTCATCCACAGCTCTCTCCATCCACAGCTCCCTCCTTCATCCACAGCTCCCTCCTTCATCCACAGCTCCCTCCTTCATCCACAGCTCTCTCCTTCATCCACAGCTCTCTCCTTCATCCACAGCTCTCTCCTTCATCCACAGCTCTCTCCTTCATCCACAGCTCTCTCCTTCATCCACAGCTCCCTCCTTCATCCACAGCTCTCTCCTTCATCCACAGCTCTCTCCTTCATCCACAGCTCCCTCCTTCATCCACAGCTCTCTCCTTCATCCACAGCTCCCTCCTTCATCCACAGCTGCCTCCTTCATCCACAGCTCCCTCCTTCATCCACAGCTCTCTCCTTCATCCACAGCTCCCTCCTTCATCCACAGCTCTCTACTTCATCCACAGCTCCCTCCTTCATCCACAGCTCCCTCCTTCATCCACAGCTCCCTCCTTAATCCACAGCTCCCTTCTTCATCCAGAGCTCCCTCCTTTATCCACAGCTCTCTCCTTCATCCACAACTCTCTCCTTCATCCACATCTCTCTCCTTCATCCACAGCTCTCTCCTTCATCCACAGCTCTCTCCTTCATCCACATCTCTCTCCTTCATCCACAGCTCCCTCCTTCATTCACAGCTCCCTCCTTCATCCACAGCTCTCTCCTTCATCCACAGCTCTCTCCTTCATCCACAGCTCCCTCCTTCATCCACAGCTCTCTCCTTCATCCACAGCTCTCTCCTTCACCCACAGCTCTCTCCTTCATACACAGCTCTCTCATTCATCCACAGCTCTCTCCTTCACCCACAGCTCTCTCCTTCACCCACAGCTCCTTCATCCACAGCTCTCTCCTTCATCCACAGCTCCCTCCTTCATCCACAGCTCCCTCCTTCATCCACAGCTCTCTCATTCATCCACAGCTCTCTCCTTCACCCACAGCTCTCTCCTTCACCCACAGCTCCTTCACCCACAGCTCCCTCCTTCATCCACAGCTCCCTCCTTCATCCACAGCTCTCTCCTTAATCCACAGCTCTGTCCTTCATCCACAACTCTCTCCTTCATCCACAGCTCCCTCTTTCACCCACAGCTCCCTCTTTCACCCACAGCTCTCTCCTTCATCCACAGCTCTCTCCTTCACCCACAGCTTCCTCCTTCATCTACAGCTCTCTCCTTCATCCACAGCTCTCTCCTTCATCCACAGCTCCCTCCTTCATCCACAGCTCTCTCCTTCATCCACAGCTCCCTCCTTCATCCACAGCTCCCTCCTTCATCCACAGCTCCCTCCTTCATCCACAGCTCTCTCCTTCATCCACAGCTCTCTCCTTCATCCACAGCTCTCTCCTTCATCCACAGCTCCCTCCTTCATCCACAGCTCTCTCCTTCATCCACAGCTCTCTCCTTCATCCACAGCTCTCTCCTTCAACCACAGCTCTCTCCTTCATCCACAGCTCCCTCCTTCATCCACAGCTCCCTCCTTCATCCACAGCTCCCTTCTTCATCCACAGCTCCCTCCTTTATCCACAGCTCTCTCCTTCATCCACAACTCTCTCCTTCATCCACATCTCTCTCCTTCATCCACAGCTCTCTCCTTCATCCACATCTCTCTCCTTCATCCACAGCTCCCTCCTTAATTCACAGCTCTCTCCTTCATCCACAGCTCTCTCCTTCACCCACAGCTCTCTCCTTCATCCACAGCTCTCTCCTTCATCCACAGCTCCCTCCTTCATCCACAGCTCCCTCCTTCATCCACAGCTCTCTCATTCATCCACAGCTCTCTCCTTCACCCACAGCTCTCTTCTTCACCCACAGCTCCTTCACCCACAGCTCCCTCCTTCATCCACAGCTCCCTCCTTCATCCACAGCTCTCTCCTTCATCCACAGCTCTGTCCTTCATCCACAACTCTCTCCTTCATCCACAGCTCTCTCCTTCATCCACAGCTCCCTCTTTCACCCACAGCTCCCTCCTTCATCCACAGCTCTCTCCTTCACCCACAGCTCCCTCCCATCCACAGCTCTCTCCTTCATCCACAGCTCTCTCCTTCACCCACAGTTCCCTCCTTCATCCACAGCTCTCTCCTTCATCCACAGCTCCCTCCTTCATCCACAGCTCCCTCCATCCACAGCTCCCTCCTTCATCCACAGCTCTCTCCTTCATCCACAGCTCCCTCCTTTCCCCACAGCTCCCTCCTTCATCCACAGCTCCCTCCTTCACCCACAGCTCTCTCCTTCATCTACAGCTATCGCTTTCATCCATAGCTCTCTCCTTCATCCACAGCTCCCTCCTTCATCCACAGCTCCCTCCTTCATCCACAGCTCTCTCCTTCATCCACAGCTCTCTCCTTCATCCACAGCTCCCTCCTTCATCTACAGCTCTCTCCTTCAACAGCTCTCTCCTTCATCCACAGCTCCCTCCTTCATCCACAGCTCCCTCCTTCATTCACAGCTCCCTCCTTCATCCACAGCTCCCTCCTTCATCTACAACTCTCTCCTTCATCCACAGCTCTCTCCTTCACCCACAGCTCTCTCCTTCATCCACAGCTCTCTCCTTCATCCACAGCTCCCTCCTTCATCCACAGCTCCATCCTTCATCCACAGCTCTCTCATTCATCCACAGCTCTCTCCTTCACCCACAGCTCTCTCCTTCACCCACAGCTCCTTCACCCACAGCTCCCTCCTTCATCCACAGCTCCCTCCTTCATCCACAGCTCTCTCCTTCATCCACAGCTCTGTCCTTCATCCACAACTCTCTCCTTCATCCACAGCTCTCTCCTTCATCCACAGCTCCCTCTTTCACCCACAGCTCCCTCCCATCCACAGCTCTCTCCTTCATCCACATCTCCCTCCTTCATCCACAGCTCTCTCCTTCATCCACAGCTCTCTCCTTCACCCACAGCTCCCTCCCATCCACAGCTCTCTCCTTCATCCACATCTCCCTCCTTCATCCACAGCTCCCTCCATCTACAGCTCCCTCCATCCGCAGCTCCCTCCTTCATCCACAGCTCCCTCCCATCCACAGCTCTCTCCTTCACCCACAGCTCCCTCCCATCCACAGCTCTCTCCTTCACCCACAGTTCCCTCCTTCATCCACAGCTCCCTCCTTCATCCACAGCTCCCTCCTTCATCCACAGCTCTCTCCTTTGCACACAGCTCCCTCCATCCACAGCTCCCTCCTTCATCCACAGCTCCCTCCTTCATCCACAGCTCTCTCCTTCATCCACAGCTCCCTCCTTCACCCATAGCTCTCTCCTTCATCTACAGCTATCGCTTTCATCCACAGCTCTCTCCTTCATCCACAGCTCCCTCCTTCATCCACAGCTCCCTCCTTCATCCACAGCTCCCTCCTTCATCCACAGCTCTCTCCTTCATCCACAGCTCCCTCCTTCATCCACAGCTCTCTCCTTCAACAGCTCCCTCCTTCATCCACAGCTCTCTCCTTCACCCACAGCTCTCTCCTTCACCCACAGCTCCTTCACCCACAGCTCCCTCCTTCATCCACAGCTCCCTCCTTCATCCACAGCTCTCTCCTTCATCCACAGCTCTGTCCTTCATCCACAACTCTCTCCTTCATCCACAGCTCTCTCCTTCATCCACAGCTCCCTCTTTCACCCACAGCTCCCTCCTTCATCCACAGCTCTCTCCTTCATCCACAGTTCCCTCCTTCATCCACAGCTCCCTCCATCCACAGCTCCCTCCTTCATCCACAGCTCTCTCCTTCACCCACAGCTCCCTCCTTCATCTACAGCTCTCTCCTTCATCCACAGCTCTCTCCTTCATCCACAGCTCCCTCCTTCATCCACAGCTCCCTCCTTCATCCACAGCTCTCTCCTTCATCCACAGCTCTCTCCTTCATCCACAGCTCCCTCCTTCATCCACAGCTCTCTCCTTCATCCACAGCTCTCTCCTTCATCCACAGCTCTCGCCTTCATCCACAGCTCCCTCCTTCATCCACAGCTCTCTCCTTCATCCACAGCTCTCTCCTTCACCCACAGCTCTCTCCTTCATCCACAGCTCTCTCCTTCATCCACAGCTCCCTCCTTCATCCACAGCTCTCTCCTTCACCCACAGCTCTCTCCTTCATCCACAGCTCCCTCCTTCATCCACAGCTCTCTCCTTCATCCACAGCTCTCTCCTTCATCCACAGCTCCCTCCTTCATCCACAGCTCTCTCCTTCATCCACAACTCCCTCCTTCATCCACAGCTCTCTCCTTCATCCACAGCTCTCTCCTTCATCCACAGCTCTCTCCTTCATCCACAGCTCCCTCATTCATCGACAGCTCTCTCCTTCATCCACAACTCCCTCCTTCATCCACAGCTCTCTCCTTCATCCACAGCTCCCTCCTTCATCCACAGCTCCCTCCTTCATCCACAGCTCTCTCCTTCATCCACAGCTCCCTCCTTCATCCACAGCTCTCTCCTTCATCCACAGCTCCCTCCTTTATCCACAGCTCTCTCCATCCACAGCTCCCTCCTTCACCCACAGCTCCCTCCTTCATCCACAACTCCCTCCTTCATCCACAGCTCCCTCCTTCATCCACAGCTCTCTCCATCCACAGCTCCCTCCTTCATCCACAGCTCCCTCCTTCATCCACAGCTCCCTCCTTCATCCACAGCTCTCTCCTTCATCCACAGCTCTCTCCTTCATCCACAGCTCTCTCCTTCATCCACAGCTCTCTCCTTCATCCACAGCTCTCTCCTTCATCCACAGCTCCCTCCTTCATCCACAGCTCTCTCCTTCATCCACAGCTCTCTCCTTCATCCACAGCTCCCTCCTTCATCCACAGCTCTCTCCTTCATCCACAGCTCCCTCCTTCATCCACAGCTGCCTCCTTCATCCACAGCTCCCTCCTTCATCCACAGCTCTCTCCTTCATCCACAGCTCCCTCCTTCATCCACAGCTCTCTACTTCATCCACAGCTCCCTCCTTCATCCACAGCTCCCTCCTTCATCCACAGCTCCCTCCTTAATCCACAGCTCCCTTCTTCATCCAGAGCTCCCTCCTTTATCCACAGCTCTCTCCTTCATCCACAACTCTCTCCTTCATCCACATCTCTCTCCTTCATCCACAGCTCTCTCCTTCATCCACAGCTCTCTCCTTCATCCACATCTCTCTCCTTCATCCACAGCTCCCTCCTTCATTCACAGCTCCCTCCTTCATCCACAGCTCTCTCCTTCATCCACAGCTCTCTCTTTCATCCACAGCTCCCTCCTTCATCTACAGCTCTCTCCTTCATCCACAGCTCCCTCCTTCATCCACAGCTCTCTCCTTCATCCACAGCTCTCTCCTTCACCCACAGCTCTCTCCTTCATACACAGCTCTCTCATTCATCCACAGCTCTCTCCTTCACCCACAGCTCTCTCCTTCACCCACAGCTCCTTCATCCACAGCTCTCTCCTTCATCCACAGCTCCCTCCTTCATCCACAGCTCCCTCCTTCATCCACAGCTCTCTCATTCATCCACAGCTCTCTCCTTCACCCACAGCTCTCTCCTTCACCCACAGCTCCTTCACCCACAGCTCCCTCCTTCATCCACAGCTCCCTCCTTCATCCACAGCTCTCTCCTTAATCCACAGCTCTGTCCTTCATCCACAACTCTCTCCTTCATCCACAGCTCCCTCTTTCACCCACAGCTCCCTCTTTCACCCACAGCTCTCTCCTTCATCCACAGCTCTCTCCTTCACCCACAGCTTCCTCCTTCATCTACAGCTCTCTCCTTCATCCACAGCTCTCTCCTTCATCCACAGCTCCCTCCTTCATCCACAGCTCTCTCCTTCATCCACAGCTCCCTCCTTCATCCACAGCTCCCTCCTTCATCCACAGCTCCCTCCTTCATCCACAGCTCTCTCCTTCATCCACAGCTCTCTCCTTCATCCACAGCTCTCTCCTTCATCCACAGCTCCCTCCTTCATCCACAGCTCTCTCCTTCATCCACAGCTCTCTCCTTCATCCACAGCTCTCTCCTTCAACCACAGCTCTCTCCTTCATCCACAGCTCCCTTCTTCATCCACAGCTCCCTCCTTTATCCACAGCTCTCTCCTTCATCCACAACTCTCTCCTTCATCCACATCTCTCTCCTTCATCCACAGCTCTCTCCTTCATCCACATCTCTCTCCTTCATCCACAGCTCCCTCCTTCATTCACAGCTCTCTCTTTCATCCACAGCTCCCTCCTTCATCTACAGCTCTCTCCTTCATCCACAGCTCCCTCCTTCATCCACAGCTCTCTCCTTCATCCACAGCTCTCTCCTTCACCCACAGCTCTCTCCTTCATCCACAGCTCTCTCCTTCATCCACAGCTCCCTCCTTCATCCACAGCTCCCTCCTTCATCCACAGCTCTCTCATTCATCCACAGCTCTCTCCTTCACCCACAGCTCTCTTCTTCACCCACAGCTCCTTCACCCACAGCTCCCTCCTTCATCCACAGCTCCCTCCTTCATCCACAGCTCTCTCCTTCATCCACAGCTCTGTCCTTCATCCACAACTCTCTCCTTCATCCACAGCTCTCTCCTTCATCCACAGCTCCCTCTTTCACCCACAGCTCCCTCCTTCATCCACAGCTCTCTCCTTCACCCACAGCTCCCTCCCATCCACAGCTCTCTCCTTCATCCACAGCTCTCTCCTTCACCCACAGTTCCCTCCTTCATCCACAGCTCTCTCCTTCATCCACAGCTCCCTCCATCCACAGCTCCCTCCTTCATCCACAGCTCCCTCCCATCCACAGCTCTCTCCTTCACCCACAGCTCCCTCCCATCCACAGCTCTCTCCTTCACCCACAGTTCCCTCCTTCATCCACAGCTCCCTCCTTCATCCACAGCTCCCTCCTTCATCCACAGCTCTCTCCTTTGCACACAGCTCCCTCCATCCACAGCTCCCTCCTTCATCCACAGCTCCCTCCTTCATCCACAGCTCTCTCCTTCATCCACAGCTCCCTCCTTCACCCATAGCTCTCTCCTTCATCTACAGCTATCGCTTTCATCCACAGCTCTCTCCTTCATCCACAGCTCCCTCCTTCATCCACAGCTCCCTCCTTCATCCACAGCTCCCTCCTTCATCCACAGCTCTCTCCTTCATCCACAGCTCCCTCCTTCATCCACAGCTCTCTCCTTCAACAGCTCCCTCCTTCATCCACAGCTCTCTCCTTCACCCACAGCTCTCTCCTTCACCCACAGCTCCTTCACCCACAGCTCCCTCCTTCATCCACAGCTCCCTCCTTCATCCACAGCTCTCTCCTTCATCCACAGCTCTGTCCTTCATCCACAACTCTCTCCTTCATCCACAGCTCTCTCCTTCATCCACAGCTCCCTCTTTCACCCACAGCTCCCTCCTTCATCCACAGTTCCCTCCTTCATCCACAGCTCCCTCCATCCACAGCTCCCTCCTTCATCCACAGCTCTCTCCTTCACCCACAGCTCCCTCCTTCATCTACAGCTCTCTCCTTCATCCACAGCTCTCTCCTTCATCCACAGCTCCCTCCTTCATCCACAGCTCCCTCCTTCATCCACAGCTCTCTCCTTCATCCACAGCTCTCTCCTTCATCCACAGCTCCCTCCTTCATCCACAGCTCTCTCCTTCATCCACAGCTCTCTCCTTCATCCACAGCTCTCGCCTTCATCCACAGCTCCCTCCTTCATCCACAGCTCTCTCCTTCATCCACAGCTCTCTCCTTCACCCACAGCTCTCTCCTTCATCCACAGCTCTCTCCTTCATCCACAGCTCCCTCCTTCATCCACAGCTCTCTCCTTCACCCACAGCTCTCTCCTTCATCCACAGCTCCCTCCTTCATCCACAGCTCTCTCCTTCATCCACAACTCTCTCCTTCATCCACATCTCTCTCCTTCATCCACAGCTCTCTCCTTCATCCACAGCTCTCTCCTTCATCCACATCTCTCTCCTTCATCCACAGCTCCCTCCTTCATTCACAGCTCCCTCCTTCATCCACAGCTCTCTCCTTCATCCACAGCTCTCTCTTTCATCCACAGCTCCCTCCTTCATCTACAGCTCTCTCCTTCATCCACAGCTCCCTCCTTCATCCACAGCTCTCTCCTTCATCCACAGCTCTCTCCTTCACCCACAGCTCTCTCCTTCATACACAGCTCTCTCATTCATCCACAGCTCTCTCCTTCACCCACAGCTCTCTCCTTCACCCACAGCTCCTTCATCCACAGCTCTCTCCTTCATCCACAGCTCCCTCCTTCATCCACAGCTCCCTCCTTCATCCACAGCTCTCTCATTCATCCACAGCTCTCTCCTTCACCCACAGCTCTCTCCTTCACCCACAGCTCCTTCACCCACAGCTCCCTCCTTCATCCACAGCTCCCTCCTTCATCCACAGCTCTCTCCTTAATCCACAGCTCTGTCCTTCATCCACAACTCTCTCCTTCATCCACAGCTCCCTCTTTCACCCACAGCTCCCTCTTTCACCCACAGCTCTCTCCTTCATCCACAGCTCTCTCCTTCACCCACAGCTTCCTCCTTCATCTACAGCTCTCTCCTTCATCCACAGCTCTCTCCTTCATCCACAGCTCCCTCCTTCATCCACAGCTCTCTCCTTCATCCACAGCTCCCTCCTTCATCCACAGCTCCCTCCTTCATCCACAGCTCCCTCCTTCATCCACAGCTCTCTCCTTCATCCACAGCTCTCTCCTTCATCCACAGCTCTCTCCTTCATCCACAGCTCCCTCCTTCATCCACAGCTCTCTCCTTCATCCACAGCTCTCTCCTTCATCCACAGCTCTCTCCTTCAACCACAGCTCTCTCCTTCATCCACAGCTCCCTTCTTCATCCACAGCTCCCTCCTTTATCCACAGCTCTCTCCTTCATCCACAACTCTCTCCTTCATCCACATCTCTCTCCTTCATCCACAGCTCTCTCCTTCATCCACATCTCTCTCCTTCATCCACAGCTCCCTCCTTCATTCACAGCTCTCTCTTTCATCCACAGCTCCCTCCTTCATCTACAGCTCTCTCCTTCATCCACAGCTCTCTCCTTCATCCACAGCTCCCTCCTTCATCCACAGCTCCCTCCTTCATCCACAGCTCTCTCATTCATCCACAGCTCTCTCCTTCACCCACAGCTCTCTTCTTCACCCACAGCTCCTTCACCCACAGCTCCCTCCTTCATCCACAGCTCCCTCCTTCATCCACAGCTCTCTCCTTCATCCACAGCTCTGTCCTTCATCCACAACTCTCTCCTTCATCCACAGCTCTCTCCTTCATCCACAGCTCCCTCTTTCACCCACAGCTCCCTCCTTCATTCACAGCTCTCTCCTTCACCCACAGCTCCCTCCCATCCACAGCTCTCTCCTTCATCCACAGCTCTCTCCTTCACCCACAGTTCCCTCCTTCATCCACAGCTCTCTCCTTCATCCACAGCTCCCTCCATCCACAGCTCCCTCCTTCATCCACAGCTCTCTCCTTCATCCACAGCTCCCTCCTTTCCCCACAGCTCCCTCCTTCATCCACAGCTCCCTCCTTTCCCCACAGCTCTCTCCTTCATCCACAGCTCCCTCCTTCACCCACAGCTCCCTCCTTCATCCACAGCTCCCTCCTTCATCCACAGCTCCCTCCTTCATTCACAGCTCCCTCCTTCATCCACAGCTCCCTCCTTCATCTACAACTCTCTCCTTCATCCACAGCTCTCTCCTTCACCCACAGCTCTCTCCTTCATCCACAGCTCTCTCCTTCATCCACAGCTCCCTCCTTCATCCACAGCTCCCTCCTTCATCCACAGCTCCCTCCTTCATTCACAGCTCCCTCCTTCATCCACAGCTCCCTCCTTCATCTACAACTCTCTCCTTCATCCACAGCTCTCTCCTTCACCCACAGCTCTCTCCTTCATCCACAGCTCTCTCCTTCATCCACAGCTCCCTCCTTCATCCACAGCTCCCTCCTTCATCCACAGCTCTCTCATTCATCCACAGCTCTCTCCTTCACCCACAGCTCTCTCCTTCACCCACAGCTCCTTCACCCACAGCTCCCTCCTTCATCCACAGCTCCCTCCTTCATCCACAGCTCTCTCCTTCATCCACAGCTCTGTCCTTCATCCACAGCTCCCTCCTTCATCCACAGCTCTCTCCTTCATCCACAGCTCTGTCCTTCATCCACAGCTCCCTCCTTCATCCACAGCTCCCTCCTTCATCCACAGCTCCCTCCTTCATTCACAGCTCCCTCCTTCATCCACAGCTCCCTCCTTCATCTACAACTCTCTCCTTCATCCACAGCTCTCTCCTTCACCCACAGCTCTCTCCTTCATCCACAGCTCTCTCCTTCATCCACAGCTCCCTCCTTCATCCACAGCTCCCTCCTTCATCCACAGCTCTCTCATTCATCCACAGCTCTCTCCTTCACCCACAGCTCTCTCCTTCACCCACAGCTCCTTCACCCACAGCTCCCTCCTTCATCCACAGCTCCCTCCTTCATCCACAGCTCTCTCCTTCATCCACAGCTCTGTCCTTCATCCACAGCTCCCTCCTTCATCCACAGCTCTCTCCTTCATCCACAGCTCTGTCCTTCATCCACAACTCTCTCCTTCATCCACAGCTCTCTCCTTCATCCACAGCTCCCTCTTTCACCCACAGCTCCCTCCTTCATCCACAGCTCTCTCCTTCACCCACAGCTCCCTCCCATCCACAGCTCTCTCCTTCATCCACATCTCCCTCCTTCATCCACAGCTCCCTCCATCCACAGCTCCCTCCATCCGCAGCTCCCTCCTTCATCCACAGCTCCCTCCTTCATCCACAGCTCCCTCCTTCATCCACAGCTCCCTCCTTCATCCACAGCTCTCTCCTTCACCCACAGCTCCCTCCTTCACCCACAGCTCCCTCCTTCATCCACAGCTCTCTCCTTCACCCACAGCTCTCTCCTTCACCCACAGCTCCCTCCTTCACCCACAGCTCTCTCCATCCACAGCTCCCTCCTTCATCCACAGCTCCCTCCTTCACCCACAGCTCTCTCCTTCATCCACAGCTCCCTCCATCATCCACAGCTCCCTCCTTCATCCACAGCTCCCTCCATCATCCACAGCTCCCTCCTTCATCCACAGCTCCTTCCTTCATCCACAGCTTCCCTCCTTCATCCACAGCTCTCTCCTTCACCCACAGCTCTCTCCTTCACCCACAGCTCCTTCACCCACAGCTCTCTCCTTCATCCACAGCTCTCTCCTTCATCCACAGCTCTCTAATAAAATTTCAATCAACCGAAAAAACTTATAAAAATGTTTATTCAACAATCACGACAACGGTCCGATAACAGAGGGTTTTTGCGTTGTGTTAGATCGCGTGAATATATAAATGTTGTGTTGTTAAACCCGCCACCACACGACACAGCTAACGAGAGGAAGGGTTGTCACGAACAAAACGTCAATTCGTCACTAGTACAGCAACTGGCGAGACGTCACGGCAAATGTTGTGGCTTGTAGTGTGGTGTAGTAGTGTATAGTGTAGTGTAGTAGTGTATAGTGTAGTGTAGTAGTGTATAGTGTAGTAGTGTATAGTGTAGTGTAGTAGTACAGCACTAGTGTATAGTGTCGTGTGTACACTATACACTAGTGCTGTACTAGTACACTACACTATACTACATACTACACACTACACACTACATACTACACACTACATACTACACACTACACTACACTATACACTACACACTACACTACACACTACACTATACACTACACTATACACTACACACTACACTACACTACACACTCCACACTACACTACACTCTACACTACACTATATACTACACTATACACTACACTACACTATACACTACACTATACACTACACACTACACTAGACTGATGTGGTTTTGCTCTGCAACACAACCGCTGTGCGCTGTGCTCGTGACGACCTGGCCCCCTTCTGTTCACACGACACTCACGTTTCCTGGGTGGCTGTGGCGGGTGGTGGCGGGTTTAACGACACATTCATCTACTTACACGATCTAACACCCCCCACACACCCCCCCCCCCCCCCCCCAAAAAAAAAAACAACCTCAATTACGGATGACATTGGTAGCGAAAGCGTCTGTGTTAAAATGACAATAGGTACATTCATACTTAGAGACACACACATCATTGAAGAGACACACCCAACGCAACCACACACACAACGCACCACACACACACACACACAACGCACCACACACACACAACGCACCACACACACACAACGCACAGACACCGCACCACACACACAGCACACACACACCGCACCACACACACAACACACACACACCGCACCACACACACAACACACACACACCACGCAACCACATCGCACCACCCACACACAACACACACACAACGCAACCACACACACAACGCACCACACACATGACACACGCATCACACACACACACGCTAGACACTCCACACACAGCACACAACACACAGACACACACACACACAATAGACACACCACACCACACACCACACACGCACTACACACCTGGACAATCTTGCCTGCTGGTAAAATCCGTCACGGGTGGCTGAACCGTGGAACTCAAAATCCATCCGAACCGGCTCAGTGCATTCACCAAAATCATCATCATCGTCACACAACCATCAAGTCGACGGACATACACACACACACAGAGACAGACACACACACACAGAGACAGACACACACACACAGAGACAGACACACACACACAGAGACAGACACACACACACAGAGACAGACACACACACACAGAGACAGACACACACAAAGATACACACACACACACACAGAGACACACACAGAGAGACAGACACACACACACAGAGACACACACACACACACAGAGACACACACACACACACAGAGACAGACACACACAGAGAGACAGACACACACACAGAGACAGACACACACAAAGATACACACACACACAGAGACAGACACACACAAAGATACACACAGAGACAGACACACACAGAGACAGACGCACACAGAGATACACACACACATAGACACACACACACACAGACAGACAGACACATTCACACACAGACAGACACATTCACACACAGACAGACACACACAGAGAGACAGACACACACACAAAGAGACAGACACACACACAGTGCGACGTTGACCACCACCATCACCACCGCCACCGCTTGCTGAGTCAACTCAACTAAGCAGCAGCAGCAGCAAGCATCGTCATCGTCGTACGAACCATTACCAACAACAGCCACAACAAAGTTCTCGCAAATTTCGATGTAAAGCTTTCGTGACTGCTATACAGGGGATCTTTGTCTTTTGCGTGCACCTAGCCTGGCACAGTGGGGGGCACAGCTGGTGCATCGGGTGGTCGTCTCGGTCAGTCAACCCGTGGCACCAGCTGGGTCTGCCCCATGACCTCCTGCACCTAGCCTGGCACAGTTGGTGCATAAGCCGGTCATCTCGGTCAGTCGACCCGTGGCACCCGCTGGGTCTGCCCCGTGACCTCCTGCACCTAGCCTGGCACAGTTGGTGCATAAGCCGGTCATCTCGGTCAGTCGACCCGTGGCACCAGCTGGGTCTGCCCCGTGACCTCCTGCACCTAGCCTGGCACAGCTGGTGCATCAGCCAGTCATCTCAGTCGACCCGTGGCACCTGCTGGGTCTGCCACGTGACCTCCTGCACCTAGCCTGGCACAGGTGGTGCATCGGCCAGTCATCTCAGTCGACCCGTGGCACCAGCTGGGTCTGCCCCGTGACCTCCTGCACCTAGCCTGGCACAGCTGGTGCATCAGCCAGTCATCTCAGTCGACCCGTGGCACCAGCTGGGTCTGCCCCGTGACCTCCTGCCGGCGAGGGGCGTTCGACACGTCACATGATGGCCTTAACGTGCACCTAGCCTGGCACAAGCGTCGTCACTGCCACTTAGTGGCGAACGGCGGCTCGTCCCTCTTGAAGGAGTCGTCCCTCTTGAAGGAGGAGGAGTCGTCCGACAAGGAGGAGGAGGTCTCCAGTTTCTCCGACGACACCTCGACTCCCTGGGCACACGGCGTGGGTTCAGATTCACCGTGACGAGTTTCACCACCACCCCTACTACCACTACCACCACCACCACCACCCCTACTACCACTACCACCACCACCCCTACTACCACTACCACCACCACCCCCACTACCACCACCACCCCTACTACCACTACCACCACCACCCCCACTACCACCACCACCCCCACTACCACCACCACCCCCACTACCACCACCACCCCCACTACCACCACCACCCCTACTACCACCACCACCCCTACTACCACCACCACCCCCACTACCACTACCACCACTACTACCACCACCACCCCTACTACCACAACCACCACCCCTACTACCACTACCACCCCCACTACCACTACCACCACTACTACCACCACCACCCCTACTACCACAACCACCACCCCTACTACCACAACCACCACCACTACCACCACCACCCCTACTACCACAACCACCCCTACTACCACCACCACCACCACTACTACCACCACCACCCCCACTACCACTACCACCCCTACTACCACCACCACCCCCACTACCACCACCACCCCCACTACCACCACCACCCCCACTACCACCACCACCACCACCACTACCACCACCACCCCCACTACCACCACCACCCCTACTACCACTACCACCACCACCCCCACTACCACCACCACCCCCACTACCACCACCACCCCCACTACCACCACCACCCCCACTACCACTACCACCCCTACTACCACCACTACCACCCCTACTACCACAACCACCCCTACTACCACTACCACCCCTATCACCACAACCACCACCACTACCACAACCACCACCACCACCACCCCTACTACCACAGCTCCACCCCCAGCAACCAGCTCCACCCCCAGCCTCCAGCTGCACCCCCAGCTGCACCTGCACCGGCCTCACCGCGTGGCTGCGGTTCGTGCATTTGTCGTGCTCGCAGCCGCAGCGCTGCTCCGAGCACTTCACGCCAGCCCGCTGACAGCCGCACTGCCGCGTGGCACAGCGTCCGGTACAGCGACACTGCACAGCACAGAGACACCACCACCACAACCACGCTTAGTAGCAGCAGTAGTAGTAGCAGCAGTAGTAGCAGCAGTAGTAGCAGTAGTAGCAGCAGTAGCAGCAGTAGTAGCAGCAGTAGCAGCAGCAGCAGTAGTAGTAGCAGCAGTAGTAGCAGTAGCAGCAGCAGTAGTAGTAGTAGCATCAGTAGTAGTAGTATCAGCAGCAGTAGTATCAGCAGCAGTTGTAGTAGCAGCAGCAACAGTAGTAGCAGCAACAGTAGTAGTATCAGCAGCAGTTGTAGTAGCAGCAGTATCAGCAGCAGTTGTAGCACGTGTACTGTACGTGCGTGTACATGCGTGTACATGACTGTATGTGCGTGTACGCGCGTGACTGTACGCGCGTGTACGTGACTGTACGCGACTGTACGCGCGTGTACGTGACTGTACGCGCGTGTACGTGACTGTACGCGCGTGCGTGTACGTGACTGTACGCGCGTGCGTGTACATGACTGTACGCACGTGCGTGTACATGACTGTACGCACGTGCGTGTACATGACTGTACGCACGTGACTGTACGTGTGCGTGCGTGTACGTGACTGTACGTGAGTGTACGTGACTGTGCGTGTGCGTGCGCTCACCCTGGAGGCCGTAGCGTTCTTGCTGCGTCGCTGCAGCGCGGGTCTGGCTGCCACCCCCGGCACTGCGCCGCCACTTGGCTTCGGCCGCCAGTCTGCGTCCTCCACCGCCGCCGCCGACGCCGACGGACCCTCCGAATCGGACGTCTCCGACTCGGAGATGATTTGCGACAGGGTCACGAGGGCTCGCGTGCGGGCAGAAGGACGACGTGGCTTGGCCGTGGACGACTTCTGCTGGGTCGCGAACAAAAGGCGGAGGTCACACACCCCTACTACCACCACCACCCCTACTACCACCACCACCCCTACTACCACCACCACCCCTACTACCACCACCACCCCTACTACTGTAGTAAGTATTTAGGAGGCTTGACGACAGGGTCGGAGGCACACTTATTTATTACACCAACTTGTGCACAGTAACGGGTACACACAGTACTTAAGGGGGTATCGTCCCCTTCACTTGGCTACAGGGATACACAACATCTAACCCCGCTAACCTACGCCCAAGTCCTCCACTACGGAGCTAGGGGAGGCTATCTATCCCAGCCCTGGTCAAGCTGGGATCCCGGCACCCTGAGTCTCCAGACCGGCTCGTCAGTCTGGGCTCTCGGGGCCACGCCACCGGCTTGCCCTGGTCGGCCCTGATAAGGACAGCGAGCCAGGGGAGCTCTGGGGCCTATTCTAGCTGGTCTTCCGTCTTCGCTGGTTAAAGCTGATCTCGACCTCGAGCCCTCCGGCTCACCACCTTTTATAGGACTCGGCCCCCGAGAGGGGCCCGTGGGGGATGCAGGTGCGGACGTCGGTGTGAGCACCTCCCCTGTGTACGGCCCTAACCCCGCCCCTTGTGTTTGTTAGCCATCCGTGGCCATGCACAATTACACCTCTACATCCGTGGCCATGCACAATTACACCTCTACACTACCACCACCACCCCTACTACCACCACCACCCCTACTACCACCACCACCCCTACTACCACCACCACCCCTACTACCACTACCACCCCTACAACCACGACCACCCCTACTACCACCCCTACTACCACAACCACCACCCCTACTACCACTACCACCCCTACTACCACCACCACCCCCACTACCACCACCACCCCCACTACCACAACCACCACCACTACCACCACCACCACCACCACTACCACCACCACCCCTACTACCACTACCACCACCACTACCACCACCACCACCACTACCACCCCTACTACCACCACCACCCCCACTACCACTACCACCCCCACTACCACCACCACCCCCACTACCACCACCACCCCCACTACCACCACCACCCCTACTACCACCACCACCCCTACTACCACCCCCACCCCTACTACCACCACCACCCCTACTACCACTACCACCCCTACTACCACTACCACCCCTACTACCACCACCACCCCTACTACCACCACCACCCCTACTACCACTACCACCCCTACTACCACTACCACCCCTACTACCACCACCACCCCTACTACCACAACCACCCCTACTACCACCACCACCCCTACTACCACCCCTACTACCACCACCACCCCTACTACCACAACCACCCCTACTACCACTACCACCCCTACTACCACTACCACCCCTACTACCACTACCACCCCTACTACCACCACCACACCTACTACCACCACCACACCTACTACCACCACCACACCTACTACCACCACCACCCCTACTACCACCACCACCCCTACTACCACTACCACCCCCACTACCACTACCACCCCTACTACCACAACCACCCCTACTACCACTACCACCCCTACTACCACCACCACCACCCCTACTACCACTACCACCCCTACTACCACCACCACCACCCCTACTACCACCACCACCACCCCTACTACCACTACCACCCCTACTACCACCACCACCACCCCTACTACCACTACCACCCCTACCACCACCACCACCCCTACTACCACAACCACCCCTACCACCACTACCACCCCTATCACCACAACCACCCCTACCACCACTACCACCCCTATCACCACAACCACCACCACTACCACAACCACCACCACCACCACCCCTACTACCACAGCTCCACCCCCAGCAACCAGCTGCACCTGCAGCTGCACCCCCATCTCCACCCCCAGCAACCAGCTCCACCCCCAGCCTCCAGCTGCATCTGCAGCTGCACCTGCAGCTGCACCCCCAGCTGCACCTCCAGCTGCACCGGCCTCACCGCGTGGCTGCGGTTCGTGCACTTGTCGTGCTCACAGCCGCAGCGCTGCGCCGAGCACTCCACGCCAGCCCGCTGACAGCCGCACTGCCGCGTGGCACAGCGCCCGTTGCAGCGACACTACACAGCACAGAGACACCACCACCACAACCACGCTTAGTAGTAGCAGTAGTAGCAGCAGTAGCAGCAGTAGCAGCAGTAGTAGTAGTAGTAGCAGCAGTAGTAGCAGCAGTAGTAGCAGTAGTAGCAGCAGTAGTAGTAGTAGCAGTAATAGCAGCAGTAGTAGTAGCAGCAGTAGTAGCAGCAGTAGTAGCAGTAGTAGCAGCAGTAGTAGCATCAGTAGTAGCAGTAGTAGCAGCAGCAGTAGTGTAGAGGTGTAATTGCGCATGGCTACGAAAGGTGTCGTGTGATTATGCATGGCCACGGATGGCCAACAAACACAAAGGGCGGGGTTACGGCCGTACACAGGGGTGGCGCTCGCACCGACGTCCGCATGTACATCCCCCACGGGCCCCCCCTTTGGGCAAGTCCTATAAAAGGTGATGAGCCGAAAGGCTCGGGAGTCGGGACTCAGCTTTAACCAGAGAAGAACGAAGACCTGCTAGTATAGGCCCCGGAGCTCCCCTGGCTCGCTGTCCTTCTAAGGGCCGACCAGGGCAAGCCGGTGGCGTGGCCCCGAGAGCCCAGACGAAGCTGGTCTGGTGACTCAGGGAGCCGGGATCCCAGCTTAACCAAGCTGGGACAGATAGCCTCCCCTAGTCCCGTAGTGGAGGAGTTGGTATAGGTTAGAGGGGTTAGCTGTCGAGAAATCCCTGTAGCCAAGTGACCTGTACAACTGTGTTGGTGTAATAAATAAGTGTGCCTCCGATCCTGTCGTCAAGCCTCCATATATACTTACTACATCTGGGGTCAGAAGTAAACGTCCAACGATGGACACACGAGGGACGACACGTACCAGGGAGTCGGAGATGGAAGACGCCGCGGCCGAGTCTCCACCAGTGGTGGCCGTGGTCGAGTCGGAGCAGCCGGGGCCGAGTGCGCCCGCGCCGCTACGATGGGAGGAGGGGGATGCGTCGGCCGAAGGACTCCGGCTGGCCCACTCCCGCCTGGCGGACCTGTTTTACGCCGCGGCCGCCGCGTTGGAGGAGATCACGCGGCTGGGGGCTGGAGGAGCAGCGCGGGTCGACGACGGCAGCCGGCGCGGGGCGACGTTTCCCGCCACCCCGACGCGGCTCGCGGTCAAATTTCCCGCCATCTCTACAGTACGAGCGGAGGGCGGGGCCGGCCCGCGTCACGTGTCTGCTGAGCGCCAAGCACAAGCCGTGACATCATCAACGCCGGCCGGCGTGTCAACATCAGAGCGACCGGCGATGCCATGTGCACGGCCCGCCCACACTGTATCATCGGCGGGGAGCGACGGAGAGCGTTCTGCGGCCACGGACGCCGCCTTACAACAGCGTCTGCCGCCTCTTAAAGAATTTGTCGGCGCTGACGGAGACTGGGGCGGCTTCAAGAGGCGGTTCATCGCTCATCAAGAGATGGCGAACTGGTCGGACGCCGAGGCTCTACGCGCGCTGCCAGCGATGCTGGACAACGACGCCCTGGCTACCCTCACCTCGGCGCCGAGGGCAAAGCGCGCCACTCTACACCTGGCGTTGCAGCTGCTGTCAGCCGTCTATGGGCCGCCTTCGGACTGCAGGCAGCTGTTCCACGATCGGAGTCGGGGCGCCAACGAGTCACCCCTGGCCTTCCGGACGGCTCTCCTGGCTCTGGCGAAGGCTGCTTTCCCAAGGATGGACGAGGAAGGAGTGGATGCCATGGTGGCTGAGAAGCTGCTGCTACTCGCTGACGAGCTGGACGTCAACGTCCTGGCTCAGGACGACGCGGAGATGTCGTCCCTGCTGGTCGCGCGCCACATCCACGGGGGCTTGCGGTCCCTGCGTCGGAAGGCGGCAAAGGGGGCGGCCGGCCATGCCATGGCGACCACCGCCCTCCCATCGGAGGAGGTCTGCGGGGTGGAGCGGCGAGGGGAATGGAGATCGGCGGCACCGCAGGCTCGGAATGGACCGAGCCGCCAGGAGCAGCCCAGGTCATCTGGGGCGCTCACACGCTGCTACAACTGTGGCCTGCAAGGCCACGTTGCGTCAGGATGCCGGGCTCCCCGTCAGCGCGGGGCGACACCTCGTCAGGACGCCACGCCGTCTCCTCCCAAGCTCCAGCAGAGAAATACGGCGAGTCGCGGCACCTCACACGTTTGGCCCACGCACACATCCGACACACACTCACGCGCTCAACTAAACAGGGCTCCAAATTCCCCGTCCGTCGCGCGCGATTGTTCGGTAATGCGGCGAGCGCTCCAACCGGGTCAGTGGTCGGAGCTCGCCCATCGTGTCGTTGCTGCGTCGGCGGGATCATCGGTCGTCGTCGGTCACATTGATGGGGTAGAGGTGCGGATTTTAATTGACACAGGGGCATCGGCGACCATTATATCTGATTTAATTTATAACATCCTTCCCGTTCAAAGTCGTCCCTTGCTCCCTGTTGACGTGCCGTGCTATGCCGCTAACGGGGGCTCTCTGGGCATTATTGGCCAAATCCGCGCCACTATCTGCATTGGGGACATTAAATTATCCGGCCCTGTTTTGGTTTCCTCCTCACTCGCGGTTCCGTGCCTGTTGGGGACGGATTTTCTGGCCAAAATGCCCATCCGTATCCTTATTGACCAAGGGTGCATTGAGCTCCCATCGGGCCGACGCGTTACATTTCTGTCTTCCCCCACCACGGAGCGTCGGGCGTTTGCCACCGTGCAGGCGCTCGTCACAAAAACTGTGCGCGTGCCTCCGGGGGCTCAGATGCTCGTCCCTCTTAGGTTGCGTCGGCCGTTTGATGCAGGGGTTGCGGATCGGGGGGTCTTGTTGGGTCCATCTCGGGCCGGGGTCAATGGACCCGATTTGCTCGCGGCTCAGACTATGGTGAGAGGGGATGGGGACCCCTTCATTGCAGTCCTTAATGTGGGATCGCGAACGGCCGTGGTTCCTCAAGGGACCGTGCTTGCACACGCAACGCCGGTGCCCTATGAGGAACCACTCGTGGGTCAGGTATCCACCGATCCTCCGTCGCGACCGCATTCGGACTGTGATGACGGATGGCTGGATGCGCTTTGCGCGGGTTCAGTGGACCTGTCTGACTCGCAGCGCGCGCAGCTGCGAGTTCTCCTGAGCGAATTTGCTGACGTTTTTAGTCAACACAAATTTGATATTGGTTGTACAAAATTGCTGCGACACCATATTGACACGGGTGACACCGCGCCAATCCGCCAAAATCCCTTTCGGTTGAGTCCCGCCGAAAAGGATCATGTCAAATCGGCTGTTGATGACATGCTAGCCGCCGATATCATTTCCCCTTCCAACAGCCCGTGGGGCGCGCCGATCGTTTTGGTGAAAAAACACGACGGCTCACTGAGATTGTGTTGACTTTCGGCGTCTCAACAAAATCTCTGTGGCAGATGCGTACCCGCTTCCTCGGATGGATGAGTCGCTCGACGCCTTGGCCGGTGCGCGATTCTTTTCCACCCTTGATTTGCTATCTGGATTCTGGCAGCTTCCTCTGGATGACGAATCGAAACCTAAGACTGCTTTTCGTACACCGCAGGGCCTCTTCCAATTTAACCGCTTGCCGATGGGTTTACATTCTGCGCCGGCAACTTTTCAGCGGTTAATGGAATTGGTCTTGGCAGGTTTGCAATGGGATTCCTGTTTGATTTACTTAGACGATGTCATCGTCTTTAGCAAATCCTTCGAGGAACACCTCCAGAGGTTGCGTGCTGTTTTTCTCAAAATGCGGGCTGCCAATTTGAAATTTAAACCACAGAAGTGCCATTTACTCCGCGAATCGGTGCGATATTTGGGTCACATTGTTGGGCGCTCGGGGATATCCACTGATCCCGCCAAAACGGAATGCGTCGGCTCCTGGCCGACTCCCACCTCTGTGGGAGAGGTCAGGAGTTTCATTGGGTTCGCGTCGTATTATCGGCGATTTGTGGCTGACTTCGCTACGATTGCGAAACCATTGCATGCCTTGACGTCCAAGGGAGTCAGGTTTCATTGGGGGCCGGAGGAGGAGGCTGCTTTTCGCGCCCTCAGAAATGCTTTGGTGGGAGCTCCGCCGTTGAATTACCCGGATTTTTCACAACCCTTCTTGCTCGATACAGATGCAAGTAACACGGGCATCGGGGGCGTGCTGTCCCAGCTCATTGGGGGCGTAGAGCATGTGGTGGCTTACGGTAGTCGGGTACTGTCTCCAGCCGAACAGCGGTACTGCGTTACCCGTCGGGAATTATTGGCGATTGTTTATTTCATTCAGCAGTACCGCCCGTATCTGTACGGTCGGCGGTTCACCGTCCGTACAGATCATGCGGCCCTACAATACGCCCTGCGGGTTCAACAACCATCGGGCCAGTTGTCTCGATGGTTGGAGATTCTCCAAGACTATGACTTTGTCACCACATATCGTAAGGGTCTCCGCCACACGAACGCTGACGCCCTGTCGCGATTGCCACCCACTTCAGAGTGCGCGTGCCTCTTGGGTTCGGGGCGTTGTAGGCCTCCGAACGTCACCACCGAGTCGGTCCTCGTGGCCGCTGCCGATGCACCTTCGGTTTCGGGTCCTATTGAGCAAGAAGGGAGGGATTCGTTGCTGGGGTTGTCGGTCGCGGAATGGGGTCGCCTCCAAATGGAGGACACCTCCCTCCTCGCTCTGCGCCGTCGCGCCGGGGGGGTTGGCCAGGGGGTGGAAAACGTTGACTCGTGGGGGTTGTTCCAGGGACTTTTAATGCACTGGGATGGTAAAACCCGGCGCCAGCGGCTCGTGGTGCCTGCTGCTTTAAGGGGTAAGGTGGTATGGGCTGTTCATGAGCGGCTTCTGCACTTGGGGATTCATAAGACCTTTGCCACGCTCCAGCTAGATTTCTTCTGGCCGGGCATGGAAAAGGACGTGGGGGATCTCTTGGGGTCATGCACGCAATGCGCGCAGAGGAAGCCACCTGCTAGGGGGTCCAACCCTCCGCTGCAGTCCATAAAAGTTTCCCGGGTTAACGAGCTCGTCGCTCTGGACATACTTGGCCCATTTCCCGCTACGCCCAGGGGCAATAGGTATTTACTAACGGGGGTTGAATACTTCACGAGATGACCTATGGCCTGGCCCCTGGCGAACCAGTCGGCAGCAGCCATCGCGGAGGCCTTTGTCCAGGGCTATGTCCTCGACAAGGGTGCTCCGGAACGGCTGCTTACTGACCAGGGTAGGAATTTTTCTGGTAAACTCCTACGTGAGGTGTGCGACCTCTTGGGTACGGAGAAGGTTCGGACCTCTCCGTATCACCCACAAACTGACGGGATGGTGGAACGGCTGCATCGGATCATCACGTCCATGCTGTCCCAGCAGGTGTCGGTATCCCAGACGGATTGGGACCTCCGCATAGCCGGTGTGTTGCAGGCCTACAGAATGGCTCCTCATGCGGCCACCGGATTTTCCCCTTTCTTTTTAATGTATGGGCGCAAAGTTAACCCCCCTGTGGCGACCCAGCTGAAGCTCTCGGCGCTCCCGGCGAAGTCTAATTTGTCCGAACACGTTAAATTTAACATCGCTCAATTGTCTGAGGCGCGGGAAGCGGCCGTGCAAAATTCTGAACTCCGCCAGAAGGCGAGCGAGAGGCTTCGGTTGGGGCGGGTGCAGGTGGTCAAATGGGAACCAGGGGACAGGGCGTGGTTGCACTGTCCTCAGGTGCCGCTGGCAACCTCGTCGAAATTGGTACGGCCGTGGCGGGGGCCAGTGGAGGTCGTGCAGGTTTTGCGGCCGCAATGTGTTCGCGTCAAATGGGGGAGGCGCCGGTGGTATGTGCACCCCTCAAGGTTAAAACCATTTGTCGCGCCGCCCCGTGGTTCACACACACACACGCATGGCCAAACGTGTGAGGGTGTCGCCGACTCCCCGTCGTCGCTGCACTCGCCTAACCTGACGCCAACTGTTCCATCCCCAGGTGAAACAGGAGTGACGGGCCCACGCCCACCAACCCCTCCCGGTGGGGTCGGGGGTCACTCGGCAGCGACGCCTGACTCTCTGGCACCCGGACCGTCAACAACCTTCACTGAGCGTGCCAGGACGGGCCCTTGTGACGGGCCCGCCGCGAGAACGCGCGCCAAAACGCGCAGACTGTTGTGAGGTCGGCCGTTGGGGGGCCTTGCGGACAATGGAGAGGGTGTTGTGAGGTCGGCCGTTGGGGGGCCTTGCGGACAATGGAAAGGGTGTTGTGAGGTCGGCCGTTGGGGGGCCTTGCGGACAATGGGAGGGGTGGCGTCCGGAGTGTATATATATGTTGGTTTTGGGGTGCTTATTCAGGGAGGGCGCGTCGGGATATTTTTTTTTCCTCTCTCTCTCTCTCTCTTCCTCTTGTTGTTCTGTTAAGGTTCTCTTGTTCTTGTTAGAAATAATTTACGCGAGGCACACACACGGGGGTTTGTGAGGGATACACCTTTATTCAGATTTTTTTTGCAGCCAGGGACGGCTGCGAGCTGTACAGGGGGGGGTGATGTAGAGGTGTAATTGCGCATGGCTACGAAAGGTGTCGTGTGATTATGCATGGCCACGGATGGCCAACAAACACAAAGGGCGGGGTTACGGCCGTACACAGGGGTGGCGCTCGCACCGACGTCCGCATGTACATCCCCCACGGGCCCCCCCTTGGGGGCAAGTCCTATAAAAGGTGATGAGCCGAAAGGCTCGGGAGTCGGGACTCAGCTTTAACCAGAGAAGAACGAAGACCTGCTAGTATAGGCCCCGGAGCTCCCCTGGCTCGCTGTCCTTCTAAGGGCCGACCAGGGCAAGCCGGTGGCGTGGCCCCGAGAGCCCAGACGAAGCTGGTCTGGTGACTCAGGGAGCCGGGATCCCAGCTTAACCAAGCTGGGACAGATAGCCTCCCCTAGTCCCGTAGTGGAGGAGTTGGTATAGGTTAGAGGGGTTAGCTGTCGAGAAATCCCTGTAGCCAAGTGACCTGTACAACTGTGTTGGTGTAATAAATAAGTGTGCCTCCGATCCTGTCGTCAAGCCTCCATATATACTTACTACAGTAGCATCAGTAGTAGCAGTAGTAGCAGCAGCAGCAGCAGCAGCAGTAGTAGTAGTATCAGCAGCAGTTGTAGTAGCAGCAGCAGCAGTAGTAGCAGCAACAGTAGTAGTATCAGCAGCAGTTGAAGTAGCAGCAGTATCAGCAGCAGTTGTAGCACGTGTACTGTACGTGCGTGTACATGCGTGACTGTACGTGCGTGTACATGACTGTACGTGCGTGTACGCGCGTGACTGTACGTGCATGTACATGACTGTACGCACGTGCGTGTACATGACTGTACGCACGTGACTGTACGTGCGTGTACATGCGTGTACGTGACTGTACGTGCGTGTACGCGCGTGACTGTACGCGCGTATACGTGACTGTACGCGCGTGTACGTGACTGTACGTGCGTGTACGTGACTGTACGTGAGTGTACGTGCGTGTACATGACTGTACGCACGTGCGTGTACATGACTGTACGCACGTGCGTGTACATGACTGTACGCACGTGACTGTACGTGTGCGTGCGTGTACGTGACTGTACGTGAGTGTACGTGACTGTGCGTGTGCGTGCGCTCACCCTGGAGGCCGTAGTGTTCTTGCTGCGTCGCTGCAGCGCGGGTCTGGCTGCCACCCCCGGCACTGCGCCGCCACTTCGCTGCGGCCGCCAGTCTGCGTCCTCCACCGCCGCCGCCGACGCCGACGGACCCTTTGAATCGGACGTCTCCGACTCTGAGATGATTTGCGACAGGGTCACGAGGGGTCGCGTGCGGGCAGAAGGACGACGTGGCTTGGTCGTGGACGACTTCTGCTGGGTCGCGAACAAAAGGCGGAGGTCACACACCCCGCCGTGTAGCCTCGAACGGTGTAGGCGCAAGTGCTGCTAGTCGCCGCCACCACCACTACCACTACAACTGCCTCCACCACCTCCATTACAACCACCACCACCACCACCGTCCCTACTACCTTCACTACAACTACCACCACCACCACCACCACCACCACCGTCCCTACTACCTCCACCACCACCGTCTCTACAACCGCCACCACCACCACCACTGTCCCTACTACCTCCACCACCACCGTCTCTACAACCGCCACCACCACCGTCCCTACTACCTCCACCACCACCTCCACAACCACCACCACCACCACCTCCACCTCCGTCCCTACAACCTCCACTACAACCACCACCACCGCCGTCCCTACCACATCCTCCACCTCCACCACCTCCACCACCACCACCACCTCAACCACCACCACCGCCGTCCCTACTACCACCACCACCACCACAACCGCCTCCACCACCACCTCCACCACCACCACCACTTCCACCACCGTCCCTACAACCTCCACTACAACCACCACCACCGCCGTCCATACTACCTCCACCACCACCGTCCCTACTACGTCCACCTCCACCACCACCTCCACCACCACCTCCACCTCCACCACCACCATCTCCACCACCACCTCCACCACCACCTCCGCCACCATCACGCACTCACACGTGAGTGTACGTGTGAGTGCGTGAGTGAGTGTACGTGTGAGTGAGTGAGTGTCTGTGTGCATGAGTGAGTGTACGTGTGAGTGAGTGTACTTGTGTGTGAGTGAGTGTCTGTGTGAGTGAGTGAGTGTCTGTGTGAGTGAGTGAGTGTACGTGTGAGTGAGTGTGTGAGTGAGTGTCTGTGTGAGTGAGTGAGTGTCTGTGTGAGTGAGTGAGTGTACGTGTGAGTGAGTGTACGTGTGAGTGAGTGAGTGTACGAGTGTGAGTGAGTGTATGTATGTATGTATGTGTGAGTGAGTGTCTGTGTGAGTGAGTGTATGTATGTGTGAGTGAGTGAGTGTACGAGTGTGAGTGAGTGTATGTATGTCTGTGTGTGTGAGTGAGTGTACGAGTGTGTGAGTGAGTGAGTGTATGTATGTGTGAGTGAGTGAGTGTATGTATGTGTGAGTGAGTGAGTGTACGAGTGTGAGTGAGTGTATGTATGTGTGAGTGAGTGAGTGTACGTGTGAGTGAGTGAGTGTGAGTGAGTGAGTGTATGTGTGAGTGAGTGTGAGTGCGTGTACGTGAGTGTATGTATGTGTGAGTGAGTGAGTGTCTGTGTGAGTCAGTGAGTGTGAGTGAGTGAGTGTACGAGTGTGAGTGAGTGTATGTATGTGTGAGTGAGTGAGTGTACGAGTGTGAGTGAGTGTATGTATGTCTGTGTGTGTGAGTGAGTGTACGAGTGTGTGAGTGAGTGAGTGTATGTATGTGTGAGTGAGTGAGTGTATGTATGTGTGAGTGAGTGAGTGTACGAGTGTGAGTGAGTGTATGTATGTGTGAGTGAGTGAGTGTACGTGTGAGTGAGTGAGTGTGAGTGAGTGAGTGTATGTGTGAGTGAGTGTGAGTGCGTGTACGTGAGTGTATGTATGTGTGAGTGAGTGAGTGTCTGTGTGAGTCAGTGAGTGTGAGTGAGTGAGTGTACGAGTGTGAGTGAGTGTATGTATGTGTGAGTGAGTGAGTGTACGTGTGAGTGAGTGAGTGTGAGTGAGTGAGTGTATGTGTGAGTGAGTGTGAGTGCGTGTACGTGAGTGTATGTATGTGTGAGTGAGTGAGTGTCTGTGTGAGTGAGTGAGTGTGAGTGAGTGTACGAGTGTGAGTGAGTGTATTTATGTCTGTGTGCGTGAGTGAGTGTACGTGTGAGTGAGTCTGTGAGTGTACGTGTGAGTGCGTGAGTGTCCGTGTGCGTGAGTGTATGTATGTATGTGTGAGTGAGTGAGTGTCTGTGTGAGTGAGTGTATGTATGTGTGAGTGAGTGAGTGTACGAGTGTGAGTGAGTGTATGTGTAATGCGGGCGCGGGCGACCTCCCGGATGTGACGTCACGGAGAGGTGGAGTTAGGTGACGTGGGAGCAAGGTTAAGGTTCTTAAGGGAGGAGACCGGAAGAGGAAGGGAGAACGAGTGGGACTGGACCAGAGTAAGGCCACGTGGGCAAAGCCAGAAGGGGTGGCAGCAGCGGCCAGCGGTGGCCAGCTAAGGGAGCAGCCAGCGGAGCTGCGAGAGAAGACAGCGGTGGGGCTGCTGGAGAGAAGGCGGACGAGGAGCTGCGGGGAACACAGCCGGCGAGGCTGTGTGTGAGGGAGAGGCTACGAGAGCGACGAGAGGAGAGAGAGAGGCTGAGAGAACGACGAGAGGAGAAACTGCAGGAGAGCAGTATCAGTGTCGGTATAGAAGTCTTATAGAAGGACAGCCGTGTGGGTTGCGAGAGAAGAACCGAATAAAGGACACCAAGCCAGACTTCGTGGTCGAGTCCTTTATTACATTGGTGTCGGAAGTGCAACGGCATGTCGAAACAAGTGAGAAAGAAAAATGTTCCAGCGCCAGCATCGGCTTCTTCGTCCGAAGACGAAGACTTCCCTCCAAACATGGATCCTGCCGGGGTGGTGGAGGAGAGCCCTGCTGAAACGAGTGCGGGGACGGGAGTTGAAGATGTAGCCACAGTGTCAGGGCCGCCGACAACATCAGACGCTGATCTGCGATGGCTGCAGGTGGCGGAGCAACTGGAGACTCTCAAGGACGCCCTGGGCCAATTGTGTCATCTCGTCACCCCAAGGACGGCGACGGAGAGAGCGGAGAGTGCTCCACAGGCCGCCACGGTATCTTCACTCCCGGCGCCATTGGCCACGCGGCAGGAGGCCGCCATCTTGCGCGTTCCGCGGCGGGAAACCGCCATCTTGACCACGCCGCGGTTCGACGCCATTTTGAATTTGCCTCCGGAGGAACCATCGGCGGAGGGCGGAGTAAAGCGAAGTCGGAGTCGCCATCTCACCACGGTCAAAGAATTCGCCATTGGGGGCGACTGGAGCGCTTTCGCCTGCAGATTTTTGGCGGCGGTCCGTTCTGCGAGATGGACCGATGCTGAGGCCTTAGAAGTGTTGCCGACTCTTCTGGACGACGAATCTGTTCGTTTTTTTCGCTCCATTAAGGCCGAGAAGAAGAGGACATTATACGGAGTTTTTCAAGAAATGGCCGACGCCTACGAGCCACCTGACGACGCGCATCAGCGATTCGCTCAACGACAACGAGCGCCCGAGGAGTCGCCTGTGGCGTACAGGGGTGCAGTGCTTGATTTGGCTATGGCCGCGTATCCAGATACAACACCTGACCTGCTCGAGCCGTCGCGGGATCTTGGGATTCCCATGCCGGTGTGCGGGCATGAGAAGCTCACCTCCCGGGCGGCGGCGAAATGTCTGGATGCACAATTCAACCTACGACGATGGAAACAAGTCGCGGCGTGGACAGGGGGGCCCGTCGCAGAGGGTGGCGCTCTGGGTTGGGACCCTACGAAGTCGGTATACGTGGCATCTGTTGACATTCCACCTGGTTCACAGATGCTTATTCCCCTGCGGTATCGGAAGCCCCTGCCTGGTCGGCTGGGAGCGGTTGGGATCTTGTTGTCACCTTCAGCCTCGATAACGGCCGGGTTGGCGCTGGTCGGAGCGCAGACCATCGTCCGGCCAGATCAATTACCGTTTTTGCAGGTGCTCAATGCGGGTACTGAAAATGTTTGCGTCCCAGCCGGCACGGTTGTGGCACATGCCACCACGGCATTTACGGCTCACGATTGTTCGCATAGCCAGGGAGTGGTTGCTGGTGTTTCCGAGCCTGTGGCTTCGGATGACCGCTGGATTGCTAGCTTATGTGACGGAAATTCTTCCCTGTCTGTGGATCAACGGGGTGCGCTTCATAAATTGTTATTGACGTATTCCGATGTGTTCAGCTCCAATGATTTGGATTTGGGACGCACCTCGTTGCTTCACCATCACATTGATACAGGCGACGCTGCCCCTATTCGGTTGAATTCGCACCGAATGAGTCCCGCCGAGCGAGAACACGTTCGGGGGGCAGTGGAGGATATGTTGGCTGCGGATATTATATCGCCGTCGAACAGCCCATGGGGCGCGCCTGTGGTTTTGGTTAAGAAAAAGGATGGCAAATTGCGATTCTGTGTTGACTTTCGAAAATTGAATAAGATATCGGTGGCAGATGCGTATCCCCTGCCGCGTATGGACGACTCCCTCGACGCATTGTCGGGGGCTAAGTATTTCTCTACACTGGACCTCTCTTCGGGATTTTGGCAGCTTCCCCTTGACGAGCCCTCACGGGAGAAGACCGCATTCCGTACGCCGCAGGGGTTGTTTCAATTTAACTGCCTTCCGATGGGGCTGAATGCGGCCCCTGCCACATTTCAAAGGCTCATGGAGCTCGTTTTGACGGGGTTGCAGTGGGAGACATGTCTCATATATTTGGACGATATTATCGTCTTCAGCCGCACATTTGATGAACATTTAAGGCGGCTGGAGACGGTGTTCGCGAGGATGCGCTCCGCGAACTTGAAATTTAAACCAAAGAAATGTCACCTACTGCAACGGTCCGTCCGTTATTTGGGGCACATCGTGAGTGCTGAGGGGGTGTCTACGGACCCGGAAAAAACGGCGTGCGTCCGAGATTGGCCAACTCCGGTCACCGTGGGGGATGTACGTCGCTTTCTGGGATTTGCCTCGTATTATCGAAGATTTGTACCGAATTTTGCGACCATCGCGAGGCCCTTGCACCTCCTTACGGGTAAGGGACGTAAGTTTGCGTGGGGACCGCCAGAAGAGGCGGCCTTTCAGAGTCTGCGTAATCTGTTGGCTACCGCCCCAACATTGGATTATCCGGATTTCAATCAACCGTTCATTCTTGATACGGATGCGAGCGACACAGGTATTGGCGCGGTGTTGTCTCAGTCTAAAGGGAGTGTAGAGCGCGTCGTTGCGTATGGTAGCCGGGTCTTGTCGCCCGCGGAAACCCGCTACTGTGTCACTCGCAGGGAACTCCTAGCCGTTGTTTTTTTCCTACGTCAGTTTCGACCGTACCTGTACGGCCGTTCCTTTATCGTACGTACGGATCATGCGGCCTTGCAATATGCCCTTAAAATGGATCAACCTTCCGGCCAGCTGTCGCGTTGGTTGGACACGCTACAAGAATTTTCATTTCAAATTCACCATCGTAAAGGGGTGCGCCATGCGAACGCAGACGCACTTTCTAGATTGCCGCAGCGCTCCCCTTGCAAATGTGCGTCGGGGACGCAGAGATGTGCGCCCGGCCTACCCCCCCCTCAGCCGGTGGTATTGGCTGTGGAGAAGTCGGATGCTCCTGTGGAACCGGGGCCGACTGATGGGGTTTTGAATCTGCCACGGTCTGTTTGGATAAGGGAGCAAATGATGGATGAGTCGTTAGTGTCCTTGCGGAAGCGATCCAAAGTGGAGATTGGGGGTCCGGTTACGGAGGGTGCGCCGGAAACCGCGGTCCGAGATGGTCTGCTTATGTGGAGGGAAAGTCTCCAGGAACACTGGCGTCTAGTAGTGCCTGCGTCCCTACGATACGAGTTGATTAGAACTCTCCATTGTGACACGCTATTACATCTGGGTGTGCAGAAGACCCTGTTGACGTTGCAACGTCATTATTTTTGGCACGGCATGGCGACGGATGTCGTGGGGCACGTCCGCGCGTGCCCTGACTGTGCCCGGCGTAAGCCACCTAAACATCCTTATGTGCCACCCTTACAGTCAATTCAGGTGTCTCGGGTCAATGAATTGGTGGCACTGGACATTTTGGGACCTTTCCCACCTTCGGCGAGGGGTATTAAATATTTGCTGGTCGGGGTTGAGTACCTCTCCCGTTGGCCGATGGCCTGGCCGTTGCCCGACCAATCGGCCGCGGCCATTACCGACGCCTTTTTGTTCGGATATGTTATGGACAAGGGTGCGCCGGAGAGACTCCTTACGGATCAGGGCCGAAATTTTTCTTCTAAATTATTGGCGGAAGTATGCGCGGGCCTAGGGACTAAGAAGGTCCGGACATCCCCATACCATCCGCAAACGGATGGTATGGTTGAGCGGCTAAACCGGACATTGTCTGCCATGCTGTGCCACACGGTGAGTGAGCAACAATTGGATTGGGACCTGCACATCCCGGGGGTGCTTTCGGCGTACAGGATGACTCCTCATGCGGCTACGGGTTATTCGCCGTTTTACCTTATGTATGGTCGGGAAAACGTGCCGCCAATGGATGTGCAGATGGGAACCGGTGTAAGGGGACCTTGTAAACCGCTTCCTGACTACATTCGGGACACTGTTCGCCGGGTCTCGGAGGCGCGGGAGAGTGCCCGTGTGGCTACGGCCAAAGCTCAGGCCCGGAATGAGAGGTATGCACGGCGTTCCAAGGGGGAGTGCCCCTGGAAGGTTGGGGACCTGGCCTGGCTCCATTGCCCGCAGGTGCGGCCGGGTACCTCTCCCAAATTTCACAAACCTTGGCAAGGGCCCGTCCGCCTCATTGAGGTTCCTAACCCTCAGTCGGCGCGTGTTCAAATTGGTTCTCGTCGCTGGTTTGTTCACACGTCGCGCTTGAAACCGTATGTTGCTCCCCTACATGATGCTTCATCTCCCAATGTTGCCTTGCCGGGGTCTGTTGCTGCCGACTCTCCCCCGCCTGCGTCCATTGATCTTGCTAGAGCGCCTGTCGTACCTGTTCCAGGCAGGCCGGCCTTGACACCGGAGGGGACGAGGCGCCCTGCTCGGAGGGTGCCTGCCAGATCTGCGGGTCCTTCGAGCCCTGCAGCCCTTCCGACCCCGCTGCAGACACATCCGCGGGACACGCCCAAGACTGATCCTTCAGGGACACGGGACGTTGGTGGACTTCCAACAGCGACAGGGGGATTTCACCCTGTCGCTCCTCAAACTCAATCACGTTCCCGTTCCGCGGATGGGCCGCCGACCGTCCGGGACGGGCAAGCGACCCGCACACGCTCTAAATCCCTTGTGTTTCGTTGATTGTTATGTTGTGTTGTTCTTACTGTGTATTTATTGCCTGCTTCTGCTACGTTATTTGATTGTTGAGTTGTGTTGATTGTTCTTACTGTTATATTGCATGCTTGGTGTCCTTTGGTGTGTTACGCTCGGGTTCGCCCGCATTACTGTTGGTGTTGTTCAGCCGAGGTCGGCTGGGTTTTTCTCCACGGGGGAGGGTGGTGTAATGCGGGCGCGGGCGACCTCCCGGATGTGACGTCACGGAGAGGTGGAGTTAGGTGACGTGGGAGCAAGGTTAAGGTTCTTAAGGGAGGAGACCGGAAGAGGAAGGGAGAACGAGTGGGACTGGACCAGAGTAAGGCCACGTGGGCAAAGCCAGAAGGGGTGGCAGCGGCGGCCAGCGGTGGCCAGCTAAGGGAGCAGCCAGCGGAGCTGCGAGAGAAGACAGCGGTGGGGCTGCTGGAGAGAAGGCGGACGAGGAGCTGCGGGGAACACAGCCGGCGAGGCTGTGTGTGAGGGAGAGGCTACGAGAGCGACGAGAGGAGAGAGAGAGGCTGAGAGAACGACGAGAGGAGAAACTGCAGGAGAGCAGTATCATTGTCGGTATAGAAGTCTTATAGAAGGACAGCCGTGTGGGTTGCGAGAGAAGAACCGAATAAAGGACACCAAGCCAGACTTCGTGGTCGAGTCCTTTATTACATATGTATGTGTGAGTGAGTGTCTGTGTGAGTGAGTGAGTGAGTGTACGAGTGTGAGTGAGTGTATGTATGTCTGTGTGAGTGAGTGTACGTGTGTGTGAGTGAGTGTATGTATGTGTGAGTGAGTGAGTGAGTGTACGTGTGAGTGAGTGTATGTATGTGTGAGTGAGTGAGTGAGTGTATGTGTGAGTGAGTGTGAGTGCGTGTACGTGAGTGTATGTATGTGTGAGTGAGTGAGTGTCTGTGTGAGTGAGTGAGTAAGTGTGAGTGAGTGAGTGTACGAGTGTGAGTGTATGTATGTGTGAGTGAGTGTATGTATGTGTGAGTGAGTGAGTGTACGTGTGAGTGAGTGAGTGTATGTGTGAGTGAGTGAGTGTACGTGTGAGTGTGTGTACGTGTGAGTGAGTGTGAGTGCATGTATGTGTGAGTGAGTGTAGGTGAGTGACTGTACGTGTATGTATGTATGAGTGTACGTGTATGTATGTATGTATGAGTGTGCGTGTACGTGAGTGTCTGTGTGAGTGAGTGAGTGTGAGTGAGTGAGTGTGAGTGAGTGTATGTATGTGTGAGTGAGTGAGTGTACATGTGCGCGAGTGAGTGAGTGTACGTGTGAGTGAGTGAGTGTCTGTGTGAGTGAGTGTGAGTGCGTGTACGTGAGTGTATGTATGTGTGAGTGAGTGAGTGTACGTGAGTGAGTGAGTGTACGTGTATGTATGTATGAGTGTGCGTGTACGTGAGTGTCTGTGTGAGTGAGTGAGTGAGTGTGCGTGAGTGCGTGTACGTGTGAGTGTATGTATGTATGTGTGAGTGAGTGAGTGTACGAGTGAGTGTGTGAGTGTCTGTGTGAGTGAGTGTCTGTGTGAGTGAGTGTACGTGTGAGTGAGTGTCTGTATATATGTGTAAGTGAGTGAGTGTATGTACGTGAGTGTGAGTGAGTGAGTGTACGTGTGAGTGAGTGTACGAGTGAGTGAGTGTACGAGTGCGTGAGTGCGTGAGTGTCTGTGTGAGTGAGTGAGTGTACGAGTGAGTGAATTAGTGTCTGTGTGAGTGAGTGTACGTGTGTGTGAGTGAGTGTGTGTACGTGTGAGTGAGTGTATGTATGTCTATGTGAGTGAGTGAGTGTCTGTATGAGTGTGTGAGTGAGTGTGTGCGTCAGTGAGTATGTGAGTGAGTGTACGTGTGTGTACGTGTGAGTGAGTGAGTGTCTGAGTGAGTGTGAGTGAGTGTGAGTGAGTGTGAGTGCGTGTACGTGAGTGTATGTATGTGTGTGTGAGTGTACGTGTATGTATGTATGTGTGAGTGAGTGTGTGCGTGAGTGAGTGAGTGTATGTGTGAGTGTGTGTACGTGTGAGTGAGTGAGTGAGTGTCTGAGTGAGTGAATCTCTGAGTGAGTGTGAGTGAGTGTGAGAGCGTGTACGTGAGTGTATGTATGTGTGTGTGAGTGTACGTGTATGTATGAGTGAGTGTGCGTGTACGTGAGTGTGTGTGAGTGAGTGTACGTGTATGTATGTATGTGTGAGTGAGTGTGAGTGAGAGTGTGCGTGAGTGAGTGTACGTGTGAGTGTGTGTACGTGTGAGTGAGTGTCTGAGTGAGTGTGAGTGAGTGAGTGTGAGTGCGTGTACGTGAGTGTATGTATGTGTGTGTGAGTGTGTGTGTGTGTGATTGTACGTGAGTTTATGTATGTGTGTGTGAGTGTACGTGTATGTATGAGTGTGCGTGTACGTGAGTGTGTGTGCTCCATACTTGTCGGAGGGATTCGTTCTCCTCACGGAGTAGAGCCATCTGCTCACGCTGCTCCTTCTAGATCCAGTAACATCAACATCAACAACATCAACAACATCAACAACATCAACAACATCAACAACATCAACAACATCAACAACATCAACAACAACAACATCACAGCATCAACATCACAACATCAACATCACAGCATCAACATCACAACATCAACATCAACAACATCACAGCATCAACATCACAACATCACAACATCACAGCATCAACATCACAGCATCAACATCACAACAACAACATCACATCATCATCATCACAGCATCAACATCACAACATCACAGCATCAACATCACAGCATCAACATCACAACATCAACATCACAACATCACAGCATCAACATCACAGCATCAACATCACAACAACAACATCACATCATCATCATCACAGCATCAACATCACAACATCAACAATACATAAACATCACAACATCAACATCACATTATTTTATTATGTTTTATTTTTATTATTTTATTACTTCCCTTCTACGTGACTTTACCGAAAGAACCAAGAAGATGAATCCCTGCAGTCACGAAAGCTTTAAATCGAAAATCAACATCACAGCATCACAGCATCAACATCACAACATCACAACATCACAACATCACAACATCACAACATCAACATCACAGCATCAACATAACAACAACAACATTACAACATCAACAACATAACATCAACATCACAGCATCAACATTACAACATCAACAACATAACATCAACATCACAGCATCAACATCACAGCATCAACATGGGTGAGTGAGTGGGTGAGTAAGTGGGTGAGTAAGTGAGTGAGCGAGTGAGTGGGTGGGTGAGTGGGTGAATGAGTGGGTGAGTGAGCGGTGAGTCAGTGAGTGGGTGAGTAAGTGAGTGAGTGAGCGGGTGAGCGAGCGGGTGAGCGAGCGGGTGAGTGAGCGGGTGAGTGGGCGAGTGAGCGGGTGAGTGAGCGGGTGAGTGAGTAGGTGGGTGAGTGGGTGAGTGGGTGGATGAGTGAGTGAGTGTGTGGGTGAGTGAGCAGGTGAGCGAGCGGGTGAGTGGGTGGGCGAGTAAGTGGGTGAGCGAGTGAGTGGGTGGGTGAGTGAGTGAGTGTGTGGGTGAGTGAGCGGGTGAGTGGGTGAATGAGTGGGTGAGTGAGCGGGTGAGTGGGCGGGTGAGTGAGCGGGTGAGTGGGCGGGTGAGCGAGTGGGCAGGTGGGTGAGTGGGTGAGTGAGTGAGTGGGTGGGTGAGTGAGTAAGTGGGTGAGTGGGTGAGTGAGCGAGTGGGCGAGTGAGCGAGTGGGTGAGCGAGTGAGTGAGTGAGTGAGCGGGTGAGTGAGTGAGCGGGTGAGTGAGCAGGTGAGTGGGTGAGTGAGTGGGTGGGTGAGTGAGTGAGTGAGTAAGTGAGTGGGTGAGTGAGTGGTTGAGTGGGTGAGTGATTGAGCAGGTGAGTGAGTGAGTGGGTGGGCGGGTGAGCGGGTGGGCGAGTGAGTGAGCGGGTGGGCGGGCGAGTGAGTGAGTGGGTGGGTGAGTGGGTGAGTGGGTGGGTGAGCGATTTGGTGGGTGAGTGGGTGAGTGAGTGAGCAGGTGAGTGGGTGAGTGGGTGGGTAAGTGAGTGAGTGGGTGAGTGAGCAGGTGAGTGAGTGAGTGGGTGAGTGAGTGGATGAGTGAGTGAGTGGGCGAGTGAGTGGGTGAGTGAGTGGGTGAGTGGGCGAGTGAGTGAGTGGGTGGGTAAGTGAGTGAGTGAGTGAGCGGGTGAGTGGGTGGGTGAGTGAGTGAGTGAGCAAGTGAGTGGGTGAGTGGGTGAGTGAGCGAGTGAGTGGGTGAGTGAGTGAGTGAGCGAGTGAGTGGGTGAGTGAGTGGGCGAGTAAGTGAGTGAGTGAGTGAGCGGGTGAGTGAGCGAGTAAGTGAGTGAGTGAGTGAGCGGGTGAGTGGGTGAGTGGGTGGGTGAGTGAGTGAGCAAGTGAGCAAGTGAGTAGGTGAGTGGGTGGGTGAGTGAGCGAGTGAGTGAGTGAGTGAGTGAGCAAGTGAGTGAGTGAGTGAGCGGGTGAGTGGGTGGGTGAGTGAGTGAGTGAGCAAGTGAGTGAGTGAGTGGGTGAGTGAGTGGGTGAGTGGGCGAGTGAGTGAGTGAGTGAGCAAGTGAGTGAGTGAGTGAGTGGGTGAGTGAGTGGGTGAGTGAGTGAGCAAGTGAGCAAGTGAGTAGGTGAGTGGGTGGGTGAGTAAGTGAGTGAGTGAGTGAGTGAGTGAGCAAGTGAGTGAGTGAGTGAGCGGGTGAGTGGGTGGGTGAGTGAGTGAGTGAGCAAGTGAGTGGGTGAGTGGGTGAGTGAGCGAGTGAATGGGTGAGTGAGTGAGCGAGTGAGTGGGTGAGTGAGTGGGCGAGTAAGTGAGTGAGTGAGTGAGCGGGTCAGTGAGCGAGTAAGTGAGTGAGTGAGTGAGCGGGTGAGTGGGTGAGTGGGTGGGTGAGTGAGTGAGCAAGTGAGCAAGTGAGTGGGTGAGTGAGTGGGTGAGTGAGCGAGTGAGTGAGCGAGTGAGTGAGCAAGTGAGTGGGTGAGTGGGTGAGTGGGTGAGTGAGCGAGTGAGTGAGCGAGTGAGTGAGCGAGTGAGTGAGTGGGCGAGTGAGTGAGCAAGTGAGTGGGTGAGTGGGTGAGTGAGTAAGTGAGTGAGTGAGTGAGCGGGTGAGTGGGTGAGTGAGTGAGTGAGTGAGTGAGTGAGTGAGTGAGTGAGTGAGTGAGTGAGCAAGTGAGCAAGTGAGTAAGTGAGTGGGTGAGTGAGCGAGTGAGTGAGTGGGCGAGTGAGTGAGTGAGTGAGTGAGCGGGTGAGTGGGTGAGTGGGTGGGTGAGTGAGTGAGTGAGTGAGTGAGTGAGCAAGTGAGCAAGTGAGTGGGTGAGTGGGTGAGTGAGTGGGCGAGTAAGTGAGTGAGTGAGTGAGCGGGTGAGTGGGTGAGTGGGTGGGTGAGTGAGTGAGTGAGTGAGTGAGTGAGTGAGTGAGTGAGTGGGTGAGTGGGTGGGTGAGTGAGTGAGCAAGTGAGCAAGTGAGTAGGTGAGTGGGTGAGTGAGCGAGTGAGTGAGCGGGTGAGTGGGTGAGTGGGTGGGTGAGTGAGTGAGTGAGTGAGTGAGTGGGTGAGTGAGTGAGTGAGCAAGTGAGCAAGTGAGTAGGTGAGTGGGTGAGTGGGTGGGTGAGTGAGCGGGTGAGTGGGTGGGTGAGTAAGTGAGTGAGTGAGTGAGCGAGTGAGTGGGTGGGTGAGTGAGTGAGTGAGTGAGCGAGTGAGTGAGCGAGTGAGTAGGTGAGTGGGTGGGTGAGTAAGTGAGTGAGTGAGTGAGCGGGTGAGTGGGTGGGTGAGTGAGTGAGTGAGCAAGTGAGTGGGTGAGTGGGTGAGTGAGCGAGTGAGTGGGTGAGTGAGTGAGCGAGTGAGTGGGTGAGTGAGTGGGCGAGTAAGTGAGTGAGTGAGTGAGCGGGTGAGTGAGCGAGTAAGTGAGTGAGTGAGTGAGCGGGTGAGTGAGTGAGTGGGTGGGTGAGTGAGTGGGTGGGTGAGTAAGTGAGTGGGTGGGTGAGTAAGTGAGTGAGTGAGTGAGCGAGCGAGTGAGTGAGTGAGTAGGTGAGTGGGTGGGTGAGTAAGTGAGTGAGTGAGTGAGCGGGTGAGTGGGTGGGTGAGTGGGTGAGTGAGTGAGCAAGTGAGCAAGTGAGTGGGTGGGTGAGTAGGTGAGTGGGTGGGTGAGTAAGTGAGTGAGTGAGTGAGCGAGTGAGTGAGCGAGTGAGTGAGCGAGTGAGCAAGTGAGTGGGTGAGCAGGTGAGTGAGTGGGTGAGTGAGTGAGTGGGTGAGTCACCTGCAGGCTCTCACGCTGCTGATCTTCGTTTTGTGGCCGTGAGCTTCGCTGCAGCTGATTGAGCAGCAGGAGCACCTGCAGCAGCAGAAGCAACAGCAGCAGCATCAGCAGCAGTAGTAGTAGCAGCAGCAGCAGCAGAAGCAACAGCATCAGCAGCAGCAGCAGAAGCAACAGCAGCATCAGCAGCAGTAGCAGCAGTAGCAACAGCAGCAACAGCAGCAGAAGCAGTAGTAGCAGTAGCAACAGTAGCAGCAGCAGCAGCGTCAGTAGCAGTAGCAGCACCCTGGTGACACCCTCACTCCCCTCACCCCCTCCTCCCTCCCTCCCCCTCCCCTCCCTCCCCCTCCCTCCCCCTCCCTCCCCCTCCCCCCCCCCCCCCCCCTCCCCTCCCTCCCCCTCCCCCCCCCCCTCCCCTCCCCTCCCCTCCCTCCCCCTCCCCTCCCTCCCCCTCCCCTCCCTCCCCTCCCCCTCCCCTCCCTCCCCCTCCCCTCCCTCCCCCTCCCCTCCCTCCCCCTCCCCTCCCTCCCCTCCCCTCCCCTCCCCTCCCCTCCCCCCTCCCCTCCCTCCCCCTCCCCCTCCCCCCCTCCCCCTCCCCTCCCCCTCCCCCCTCCCCCCCTCCCCCTCCCCTCCCCCCCTCCCCCCTCCCCCTCCCCCCCCCTCCCCCTCCCCCCCCTCCCCCTCCCCCTCCCCCCCCTCCCCCCCCCCCCCCCTCCCCCTCCCCCCCCCCCTCCCCCTCCCCCCCCCTCCCCCTCCCCCTCCCCCTCCCCCCCCCTCGCCTCACCTTGTCCTGATGCTCCACCTCTAGGCGGCCGATCTCCCCGGTGAGTCTCTCCCTCTCCTCCCTCCCTCCCCCTCCCTCCCTCCCTCCCTCCCCCCTCTCCCCTCCCCCCCCCCTCTCCCCTCCCCCCCTCCCTCCCTCCCCCCTCTCCCCTCCCCCCCCCTCACCTTGTCCTGGTGCTCCACCTCAAGGCGGCCGATCTTTATGTTGAATCTCTCCCTCTCCTCCCGCGCCGCGTCTCTTTCCTCGGCGGCGCTGCGCATGGCGTCGTCGCGACCCTCACGCGCCTCGCGTAGATCCTCGCTGGCGCGCGCAGCGCACACACGCGCAGCCACCAACTGGCTCGCACGCACACGCGCCACGCACATGCACACACACGCACCACGCGCACGCACACACACACGCACGCACCAAACGCACCACGCACACCACACACACCACACACACATGCACACGCACGCACCAAACGCACCACGCATGCACGCACCACGCGCACACACAGGCACACGCACGCCACACACACGCACACACCACACACACGCACGCGCACCATGCACACACACCACACGCACACACCACACACGCACCACACACACACCACGCACGGGGACAAGTGCTGTTAGTAGCAGCAGCAGCGCCGATGAAGGTAGACACAGACAAAGCTCCCCCGTGTAGCCTTTAGCAGGCTTTAGGGGCAAGTGCTGTTAGTAGCGAGTAGCAGCACCACCCACCCCCCACCCCCCCCACCAGCCCCCCACCACCCCCCCACCTGATCGAGTAGCCAGCGCAAGGCACACTTGGCCTCCAAGATGGTGGCGATGGCGTCCCAGCGCTGGCGGCCGCCCCCCACCAGCCCCCCACCACCCCCCACCACCCACCCCCCACCCACCCCCCACCCCCCCCCACCAGCCCCCCACCCCCCCACCTGATCGAGTAGCCAGCGCAGCGCACACTTGGCCTCCATGATGGTGGCGATGGCGTCCCAGCGAGGGCGTCCGCGCTCTTCAGACGACACCCCCAGCAGCTTCTGCTGCAGGTCGGCGATCTGGGCGCTGCTGCACTCGGAGAGAGACGCACGCACACACACACGCACACACGCACACACACGCACACACGCACGCACACGCAGCGCACGCACACACACACACCGCACGCACACACACACACGCACACACACCGCACGCACACACACACGCACACACACACGCACACACACACGCACACACACACGCACACACACACGCACACACGCACGCACACACACACGCACACACACGCACACACGCACCACACCGTAGCGGCGTTTGGTCAGACCGGTGGAGGAAGAGAAATCCGATGAGCTGCAAGGCTCTTTTGCGGAGATGTTCTAGTCTCAACACCACCACCACCACCTCCACCTCACCACCACCCTCACCACATCACCACCACCACCATCACCACCTCCACATCAGCACCACCACTACCCTCACCACACCACCAACCTCACCACATTCACATCACCACCACTAGCCTCACCACATCACCACCACCACTACCACCGCCACCAGCGCATCACCACCACGACTACCCTCACCACACCACTACACTCACCACCACCACATTAACACCATCACCCTCACCACCTCCACATCACCACAACTATCCTCACCACATCGACATTACGACCACTACCTTCACAACTACCCTCATCACCCCCCCCCCCCCACTACCATCACTACCAACGCATCACCACCACAACCACCATCACCACATTCACACCACCACCACCACCACTACCCTCACCACCACCACCACCACCACTCACCGGAGCCCAATCTCCGTCTCCAGGCTGGAGATCTGCGGGCCGTGTTCCTCATCACAACCCACACCACCCACACCACCCCTACCCCAGCGCCATCACCACCCACACCACCCACACCACCCCTACCCCAGCGCCATCACCACCCACACCACCCCTACCCCAGCGCCATCACCACCCACATCACCCCTACCCCAGCGCCATCACCACCCACACCACCCCTACCCCAGCGCCATCACCACCCACACCACCCCTACCCCAGCACCATCACCACCCACACCACCCCTACCCCAGCACCATCACCACCCACACCACCCCTACCCCAGCGCCATCACCACCCACATCACCCCTACCCCAGCGCCATCACCACCCACATCACCCCTACCCCAGCGCCATCACCACCCACACCACCCCTACCCCAGCGCCATCACCACCCACACCACCCCTACCCCAGCGCCATCACCACCCACACCACCCCTACCCCAGCGCCATCACCACCCACACCACCCCTACCCCAACGCCACCACCACCCACACCACCCCTACCCCAGCACCATCACCACCCACACCACCCCTACCCCAGCGCCATCACCACCCACATCACCCCTACCCCAGCGCCATCACCACCCACATCACCCCTACCCCAGCGCCATCACCACCCACACCACCCCTACCCCAGCGCCATCACCACCCACATCCACCCCTACCCCAGCGCCATCACCACCCACACCACCCCTACCCCAGCGCCATCACCACCCACACCACCCCTACCCCAGCGCCACCACCACCCACACCACCCCTACCCCAGCGCCACCACCACCCACACCACCCCTACCCCAGCGCCATCACCACCCACACCACCCCTACCCCAGCGCCATCACCACCCACACCACCCCTACCCCAGCGCCATCACCACCCACACCACCCCTACCCCAGCGCCATCACCACCCACATCACCCCTACCCCAGCGCCATCACCACCCACACCACCCCTACCCCAGCGCCATCACCACCCACACCACCCCTACCCCAACGCCACCACCACCCACACCACCCCTACCCCAGCGCCATCACCACCCACACCACCCCTACCCCAGCACCATCACCACCCACACCAACCCTACCCTCACCACCACCACCACTACCCTCACCACACCACCACATCCACTAGCCTCACCACCACTACCCTCACCCCCACCACTCTCACTACCCTCACCACCACCACCACCCTCACCACTACCCTCACCACCACCACCACAACCACCACCACTACCACCACCACACCACCCTCACCACTACCACACCACCACCACCGCCACCCCTACCCCACCACCACCACTACCCTCACCACCATCACCACCACCACACCACCACCACCACCACCCTCAACACACCACACCACCACCACCACTACAACACCACCACCACCACCACCACAACACCACCACCACCACCACCGTCACTCGCTCACTCACCGGAGCCCAATCTCTGTCTCGAGGCTGGCGATCTGTGGGCCCAGTTCTTCTGAAGGTCTCAGGGCCTCCTCCAGCTCCGAGACCAGCAGGGTGCGACGCTGACCACGACAAAGACAAAGGTCCCCCGTGTAGCCTTTCAGACTGCTGGGGCAAGTGCGGCTAGCGAGTAGCAGCAGCAGCACCTATACACAAAGGTCCCCCGTGTAGCCTCTAGCAGGTTGCTGGGGCAAGTGCTGTTAGTAGCAGCAGCACATATACACAGACAAAGGTCCCCCGTGTAGCCTCTAGCAGGCTGCTGGGGCAAGTGCTGTTAGTAGCGAGTAGCAGCAGCACCTATACACAAAGGTCCCCCGTGTAGCCTCTAGCAGGCTGCTGGGGCAAGTGCTGTTAGTAGCGAGTAACAGCAGCACCTATACACAGACAAAGGTCCCCCGTGTAGCTTTCACAGACTGCCGGGGCAAGTGCGGCTAGCGAGTAGCAGCACCTGTGAAGGCTACCGAGGGAGTGGGCACGGTGCCGCTAGCAGCACGCCCGACCGCCTTTGTCTCCCCCGGCGGCGATGTTTATCACACGTCGCAACGGATACTCATTTGAGGCCGAGTCGACCTAGGGGAGGAGGCCCTTGGACCGATTCAGATGATCGTCACCGGTGGTGGCCAGGAGCGGGAATCGAACTCGGGTTCGTAGCGCGTCCCCACCCCACCCACCCAACGCGTCCCCACCCACCCCACCCACCCCACACACCCCACCCACCCCACCCACCACGTCCCCACCCCACCCACCCACCCCACCCAACGCGTCCCCACCCCACCCACCCACCCCACCCACCCACCCTGCCCATACCCACCCACCCCACCCACCCACCCACCCCACACCCCCCCACACGTACCCGGATCTTGCTGGGTGGCTGCTCGTTCCTCTGCTGCTGCTGCTGCTGCTGCTGCAGCTCCCGCAGGCGCGTCAGCTCGCTGGCGAGGACGGCGCGATCCTCCAGCAGGTCGGCGAGGTGGCGGCGAGCGTCCTCCGTGCTGACCAGCACCTCCAGCTCGTGCGCCAGCCACGTCTACACACACACACGCACGCACACACACACACGCACACACACGCGGCACACACACGCACACACGCACACACGCACGCACACACACGCACGCGCGCACACGCACGCACGCACACGCACGCACGCACGCACACGCGCACACACGCATACACACGCACACACACACACAGTCTCAAGCCGTATCGCCTTGACGTACTGCAGGGGGCGAGGGCGGTGACGGCGATGGTGGCGACGGTGAGGGTGGCGAGGGTGGCGAGGGTGGTGGTGGTGGTGATGGTGGTGAGGGTGGTGGGTGAGGGTGGTGAGGGTCGTGGTGAGGGTGGTGAGGGTAGTGATGGTGGTGAGGGTGGTGATGGTGGTGGGTGAGGGTGGCTACGGTGAGGGTGGTGATGATGGTGAGGGTGGTGGTGGTGGTGGGTGAGGATGGTGGGTGAGGGTGGCTACGGTGAGGGTGGTGATGGTGGTGAGGGTGGTGAGGGAGGCGAGGGTGGTGAGGGTGGTGAGGGTGGTGACGGTGGTGACGGTGGTGACGGTGGTGGTGGTGAGGGTGGTGGTGAGGGTGGTGGTGATGGTGGTGAGTGTGGTGAGTGAGTGGTGGTGGTGAGTGTGGTGGTGAGTGTGGTGGTGAGTGTGGTGGTGAGGGTGAGTGGTGAGGGTGAGTGACATCACCTTGACGCGCGTGGCGAGGGTCTCCATGCCTCTGCTCTGTGGTGATGGTGGTGAGTGTGAGTGTGGTGAGTGTGAGTGTGGTGAGTGTGAGTGTGGTGAGTGTGAGTGTGGTGAGTGTGAGTGTGGTGAGTGTGAGTGTGGTGAGTGTGAGTGTGGTGAGTGTGAGTGTGGTGAGTGTGAGTGTGGTGAGTGTGAGTGTGGTGAGTGTGAGTGTGAGTGTGGTGAGTGTGAGTGTGGTGAGTGTGGTGAGTGTGTGAGTGGTGAGTGTGAGTGTGGTGAGTGTGAGTGTGGTGAGTGTGAGTGTGGTGAGTGTGAGTGTGGTGAGTGTGAGTGTGGTGAGTGTGAGTGTGGTGAGTGTGAGTGTGGTGAGTGTGAGTGTGGTGAGTGTGAGTGTGGTGAGTGTGAGTGTGGTGAGTGTGAGTGTGGTGAGTGTGAGTGTGGTGAGTGTGAGTGTGGTGAGTGTGAGTGTGGTGAGTGTGAGTGTGGTGAGTGTGAGTGTGGTGAGTGTGAGTGTGGTGAGTGTGAGTGTGGTGAGTGTGAGTGTGGTGAGTGTGAGTGTGAGTGTGGTGAGTGTGAGTGTGAGTGTGGTGAGTGTGAGTGTGAGTGTGGTGAGTGTGAGTGTGGTGAGTGTGAGTGTGAGTGTGGTGAGTGTGAGTGTGAGTGTGGTGAGTGTGAGTGTGAGTGTGGTGAGTGTGAGTGTGAGTGTGGTGAGTGTGAGTGTGAGTGTGGTGAGTGTGAGTGTGAGTGTGGTGAGTGTGAGTGTGAGTGTGAGTGTGAGTGGTGAGTGTGAGTGTGGTGAGTGTGAGTGTGGTGAGTGTGAGTGTGAGTGTGGTGAGTGTGAGTGTGGTGAGTGTGAGTGTGAGTGTGGTGAGTGTGAGTGTGGTGAGTGTGAGTGTGGTGAGTGTGAGTGTGGTGAGTGTGAGTGTGGTGAGTGTGAGTGTGGTGAGTGTGAGTGTGGTGAGTGTGAGTGTGGTGAGTGTGAGTTGGTGGTGAGTGTGAGTTGGTGGTGAGTGTGAGTGTGGTGAGTGTGAGTGTGGTGAGTGTGAGTGTGGTGAGTGTGAGTGTGGTGAGTGTGAGTGTGGTGAGTGTGAGTGTGGTGGTGAGTGTGGTGGTGAGTGTGGTGGTGAGTGTGGTGGTGAGTGTGGTGGTGAGTGTGGTGGTGAGTGTGGTGGTGAGTGTGGTGGTGAGTGTGGTGGTGAGTGTGGTGGTGAGTGTGGTGGTGAGTGTGGTGGTGAGTGTGGTGGTGAGTGTGGTGGTGAGTGTGGTGGTGAGTGTGGTGGTGAGTGTGGTGGTGAGTGTGGTGGTGAGTGTGGTGGTGAGTGTGGTGGTGAGTGTAGTGAGTGTGGTGGTGAGTGTAGTGGTGAGTGTGGTGAGTGTGGTGAGTGTGAGGGTGAGCGTGTCACCTTGACACGAGTGGCGAAGCTCTCCATGCCTCTGCTCTGTGATGGTGAGTGTGGTGAGTGTGAGTGTGGTGAGTGTGGTGATGGTGGTGAGTGTGAGTGTAGTGGTGAGTGTGGTGAGTGTGGTGAGTGTGGTGAGTGTGGTGAGTGTGGTGAGTGTGAGGGTGAGCATGTCACCTTGACACGAGTGGCGAAGCTCTCCATGCCTCTGCTCTGTGATGGTGAGTGTGGTGAGTGTGAGTGTGGTGAGTGTGGTGATGGTGGTGAGTGTGGTGAGTGAGTGGCGAGTGTGTCACTACCTTGACACGAGTGGCGATGCTCTCCATGCCTCTACTCTGTGTTGATGAGTGTGGTGAGGGTGAG
>NW_026891310.1:0-100965 GCF_015708825.2 Lethenteron reissneri | reverse complement strand
AATGAGTGGGTGGGTGAATGAGTGGGTGGGTGAATGAGGGGGGTGTGGGTGGGTGTGGAATGAGTGGGTGGGTGAGTGAGTGGGTGGGTGAGTGAGTGGGTGGGTGAGTGGGTGGGTGAGTGAGTGGGTAGGTGAGTGGGTGGGTGAGTGGGTGGGTGAGTGAGTGGGTGGGTGGGTGAGTGGGTGGGTGAGTGAGTGGGTGGGTGAGTGAGTGGGTGAGTAGGTGAGTAGGTAAGTGGGTGAGTGAGTGAGTGGGTGGGTGAGTGAGTGGTGGGTGAGTTAGTGGTGAGTGAGTGGGTGAGTTGGGGTGGGTGAGTGGGTGGGTGAGTGAGTGAGTGTGTGAGTGGGTGAGTGAGTGAGTGAGTTAGTGGGTGAGGGGTGGGTGGGTGAGTGGGTGAGTTGGTGGGTGAGTAGGTGGGTGAGTGGGTGGGTGCCCCCGTGCCTCGCCCGCTCACCGTGAGGACGTGCACGTAGGGTGAGCCATTGGGTGCTTCGAGGCTGCCATTCACCTCCACGTGCTTGAGCCACTGCACGTGGTGGTGCAGCTGCTGCTGACTGCTGCCGCCAGCGCTCTGCAGGACGACGCAGCGGAGCTCCACGTCGCTCCCCTCCGCCGCCGTCACGTTCGCCGGGAGGCCGTCCTGCAGCGACGGCCGCTGGGCTGGCCACGCTCTGCACGCCGGGAGGGGCGGGAGGGGGGAGGGGGGAGAGGCAAAAAAATTACGAAATGATGAACGAAGCAAAGTGCCGACTACACCGAGCATCTTCTTGTTTCCACTGATCGTAGAAAAAAAAGAGAAAAAAAGGGGAGGGGGGGAGATGATAGGGAGAGGGGAGATGGAGGGGTGAGAGGGAGGGGGAGAGGGAGGGGGGAGAGTGGAGGGGGGGAGAGTGGAGGGGGGGTCACCACCAATGACGACGAGCTGGTACGAGTGCTGGATGGAGCCGTGCTGGTTGCTGACCACACAGCTGTAGTTGCCCGCGTCAGAGGGCACCACGCTGTCCAGCACGAGCGTCCAGTCCTTGATCCTCAGCTTCAACAGCACACAACAACAACAACATTACACACACACATCGCCATTGTCTTACACACTGCTTGGTCCACACCAAAGTGTCGGACCAGACAATGTCACTCCCAGGACCATGTCTAGCAGCTCGTGGCTGCTTCCTGGACGGCGTGACAAATATAACAAGAGGCCGTCCACCCTTTCACCCGGCCATCAAACAGTTTGTACTATGAGACATCTCCTTTGCCAGTGGCAAAATAAAGTAATAGGTTTTTACCCTTTCAACTGGTACAAAAACTGACACCTTTATACAAGGCATCATGTTTGCAATAATACACAACACAAGCAGTCAAAATGCAAACAAAAAGGAACAACTCTGATGATAATGATATGCACTGTCCTTGAAGTTGATTGGTCCACACCCGAAACAGCTTTTCTTAGAGCCCAGTGTTGTATATGTTGGTTATCAAAATTTGTTATGTTGTATGCGTGCGTGGGTGAAATTATTATGTTGTATATGTGGGTTATGAATATTCAGTGAAAATAATAATAATTAAATGAAATTTGGCCAAATGTGTAATTATCCGGAAATATGTTAATTTATGTAATTACGCACATTTTAATTATGCCAATTCGAGAGGTAATCGTATTAATTATGCGAGTGGGTGTAATTATGATAATGCAAGTCGTTATGATAACCAGACCCCGCCTCGGTGATGAGGGTGGGTTATCGATCGGAATAAGGCAATTAATCGTATGCAGTTATGCAGGTGTGGTGTAAGTATGCAAGATTAACTTAGATTAACTCGGCATCGTTGTCTAGGTTCGTCTCATTCTCGCTTAAACATTCCCAGAGTGTGTATTCGTGGTTTATTTTAGGTCCCCGGTTCACCCCGTTATCGCTTTAACATTTACTGAGTATGTGTTAGTGTGTTTATTAAGGTCACCAAGTTCAGATCTCAACGCAGAAGCAGATCTTATGCATAGATTTCAGGAAAGAATCACACAACCACTTCTGTATTGATCAATTTATTACTAATTCAACCTTAACTATGATATAGTATGCGAACTCTCAATCCCGGAACGTCAACACGGCATCAATACAGTATCATCAACGATTGTCTGATTTCACTTTGACAACGGCACATGGATCCCGCATAACGCGATGGTTGTTAGTGAGAGAGAGAGTCGTTAAAATATGCAAATACTATGCTAAGAAAACCTTAACGTTAATGAATGATTATACTCAATTTTGTTCACGCAGTACCCGCACTCCTTAGTTGATCATACCGGCAACCTTATCACGTTGTTAAGCACCGGTGTGTACGGGACAGTTGAATATTCTGTAGAGGATGCGAGTACGTGCGGCGATTAATGACTGAAAGATACTTGAAAGAATTATACGGCCGGAAATAAAAAAAAAACACAATCAAAACAGTTATTATTCTTAAAGGCAACCAATCTCAACAGATACATCGGCAGGTTATCTGACAACAGAACGGCTCGGAGTAAGGGCCTGCGACGGTGCTCCTTTTCCGAAGATCGTTATCTTATACCAAGTTTACTAATTGGGGACCAGATCACCTGATAAGATCCGGTGGGCCACCACTCCCCACGTGAGCGTGGCTCGGCGGAAGGAGGTGCCAAAAATCAGTTCGTATTGATGGATCTGTTGGGAATTTATGCGATTAAGAGTACAGCCCACTAAATATTAAAGATAAAACTTACGAATACTTTTATAAACGACGGATGGCCATCACTCGGTCTCGTTGTGATGCCTTCCCAGCCACGGATGGCTTATGGGTTCGAGTGTGTTTGAGTGGTAAGAGTTGTCTTGAATAGTCAGTGTTCGGAGTCGATTCTTTTATGTCAAACAGACGTCTGGTGGTCGTGTGGTGAGGGGGGCGGTGCGCGTCATACGTATCAGTCGCTCCCCTGTCACCGTGGTGACTCGGTTCGGATGCCCGTTGATACGCTGTCGCAGTTCGGAACCCGGTCGGTAGGTGGCGCCCACAACTCGCTCGCAGCGTGCAGTGGTGGGGTCGTCGTGTGCACGGAGCCTCGTCGCCAAAACCGCGACCCTCACCACTCCGGCGGCAGCAGAGACCTCCGACTCGACAGAGGTTGACCCACGCAGGCCGAGTTGAGCTGTCAAGCGGGTCTTGCCCGCCTGCAGAGGAGATGGGGAGCCGCTTGAGTCGAGCCCCGAGAGCCGGCTTTGGCAAGCCGATCGACTCGGCTGAGTCCCAGACGAGCTGAAGATGAGTCGAGCCGACCCCGCTGGTCGCAGCTCGCTCCTGAGTTCGACCCGCTGGTCGCCACCCCCCACGTGAGCCGACCCGCTGGTCGCACTCCCCCCGTGAGCCGACCCGCTGGTCGCACTCCCCCCGTGAGCCGACCCGCTGGTCGCACTGATTTCCAATGCTCAGGATCCTTTCCTTTATGCCGAAAAATCCCCCTGGATCCCGCCCACAAGGCGGGGCTTCTTTCGATTTTTGCTGTGTCAGGATCTGTCCGTAGGCAGGTGTGTCCATGTGTGTGTCCGTACGTCCGTATGTCCTTGTGTGCATCACTCACGGTATTCCGTTGTCACACTCCCTCCATAAAACCCACGAGCAAACAATCAGATGTTACAAATTGCCTCGAGGTCGTCTCTCTGTCTGGGTTGCAATATTATCTCTTGTCTGGCCTTCTTCATGAACCCAAAACACAGACGTTACAAATCGTCTCATAGGCGTCTTTGTTCGTGTTGCACCACCTGGAGGGAGGGGCAACACTCTCTCCGACCCGGCGCACAAAGAAATGGTTAAGAAGTTTTAAGTTAACATTTGTCCCTTACTATTTCACAGTTATGATTCTGTATGTAACCTAAGGTCTGTCGTTTCCCATCGTGGTGCTTGACTCAAGTGGAGGTGTTTCCCCGAGCGTATACACACTCCTATCCCGCGCTGCGGGGATACAAAGACGGCCGGGATCTCCCTTTCTCTCCGACCCTGGGTTTAACATCGTTTTTTTTTATTATGTATTTATATTCGACCTGGTGGTGATTCATCCCGTTATCCTGGCTTTTCCATAAGTTTACTTTTGTCTTTTCATGCATGTGCTTATTACTATTAATTTATTTCCGATATCTTAGGTTAAGGGGTAAGTTTCTTGATCCTAGGAATTCGTATTCCTTGGTGTCTGCATGGTTATATAAGCGGAATATAGTTTACGGTGAATAGCGTTAACATTGATGTTATGTACGATATTATGTATTGTGATGTCTTTAACTTAACTTGTTTGTCAGGGCTTTACTGACACGAAGTTGCATTCCATAGCCCCGCAGTCTTTGCCCCACCCTATCTCTGCTCGCCGTGGTTGTTGCTGTCCAGCTGATGTCGTTAACTCAAGGTCTCATTAATTTCCGTCACTCCTTGTGTGTGAGGGCGGTTGAACCTTGGAGTCAGTTCTGGTTTTTGTCTGCCTGCTTCTTCTTGTGTCCCCTGACCCCGGGAGTTATTATTTCTACTTTTTATGGCCTGTCGAAGCCCGACTCGCTGTTGCTGGGCTGGTCGTTCCCGGCTTTTTGCTTACGTTTGCAGTTCGCCGTGCTCTTAATTTCCTTCCCTCTTCAACCTTATCGACTATTCGCTCCTGTCTGGGTGTGATTCAATTTTAACTTAGGAAGGTTCTGATTGTCATATGCTTCGGGTCGAGTTGTATAGAAAGTATTAAAGTATGGAAATAACATTTCATATTGACTTAATGATGGTGATGGTTCAGTAGGCGTAACTTGTGGCCTGGTTTAATTGGAGTGGGTGTGAATATCAATAACTTTAGCCTACCCTGTTGTTAAATTCCGACTTTAACGTTACTTTAATAGCAATACAGAATAATTGAGCTTTTTGTCTTAACTAGGCGAACGCGAACTTCTGGTGACCCCCGCAGCCTTGTTGTTCAGCTGGGTCTGCCTCCTTGAGAGATATACACCACTCTTATTCTTGTCTCACTGTGGCCACCCAACCTTCTGCTCTGGGAGTGTTATTCTTAATTTCAGGTCAAAGGCCCCCTCACGTTCAGACGTGCAGGGTTGTTTAAATCAGCTCCCTCCCCTGTGCACGTGTTCCAACTAGCTCGGAATCCCTAAACACACAATCAGTGATGATTCCTGGCTTTCTGTGGTTGTGATTTAGACAAAGGCGCCTCTGTTTTCTTCCATTGCCTTTGAGTCGACACTGCCCTATTATTTGCCCATGTGCTGAGGTCATAGAATTCGTTTTGACTTCAGTAATATTAACATTCAGTATTGGATTAGCAAATGGGCAATGGTTCATTGATGTAGCTCGCAGCCTGGTCTCCAATTTGAGCGAGCGCGAGGATCGATAATTTAGCCTACTCTGTTGTTGAATTTCGAATTTTGACGTTACTTTAAAACCATGCAGGATGGTTGGGCTTTTTGCCTTAACTATGTCTGGCTGACACTCCCACTGTCTCTGCCGCCTGCACGGGTGACATGTGCCCGTTCATCAGGCCTTATCTTTCCTTGAAGCAAGGTTGCAAATTCTGCCATCCTAGCCCTCCTCCAGTTCATCACTTAACAACACCTGGTGTTTTGCAGTTTGCTGCGCTTTTGGTGTGTTTCATTCATTAAAAAAACAAGTGAAAAGATAATATATAAAAATATCATCAAATATTATTAATCTCAATTTTGGAAGAAGGGTTAGTATACAACACAGACCCACAGAGAACCACACAGACCCACACAGACCCATAGAGACCCATACAGACCCACACAGACGCACAGAGACCCATTCAGACCCACAGATACCCACAGAGACCCACACAGACCCACAGAGACCCACAGAGACCCATACAGACCCACAGAGACCCACAGAGACCCACACAGACCCACAGAGACCCATACAGACCCATACAGACCCACAGAGACCCACACAGACCCACACAGACCCATAGAGACCCATACAGACCCACACAGACCCACAGAGACCCATTCAGACCCACAGATACCCACAGAGACCCACACAGACCCACAGAGACCCACAGAGACCCATACAGACCCACAGAGACCCACACAGACCCACAGAGACCCATACAGACCCACACAGACCCACAGAGACCCATACAGACCCACAGAGACCCATACAGACCCACAGAGACCCACACAGACCCACAGAGACCCATACAGACCCACAGAGACCCATACAGACCCACAGATACCCACATAGTCCCACACAGACCCACAGAGACCCACACAGACCCATACAGACCCACAGACCCATACAGACCCACAGAGAGGTATACTGGATGTGGTGTGCTGGGTGCAGCAACAATGTCTCTGCCGCCGATCCGGCCACGTGCGGATGGATAAAGAGGCCAATTCAAGTGATTTCAGCAGTAATTCTGACGTCATCTCTCAGGATAAAAATCCGTTCTCGAAAAATTCAACTCTGAATTCAAGACTAATAAATTAACCCGTAAAAACAAAGTTTTTCACTCTAAATCTTTTACATGCGTGGCGGCTAGAGTCCTCTCGTCCTCTGGCTTGAGATGGCTGCCACCTATGGGTCAGATGATTATTCTTAGGTTTTTTCGGTAAAGTCACGTAGGTAAAACATCTAAATTAATTTTTGATTTTTTTTGTTTTATTTTATTTATTTTATTTTTATTTTTATTAATTTTGATGTTTTACCTACGTGACTTTACCGAAAAAACCTAAGAATATGAATCCTTGCAGTCACGAAAGCTTCAAATCTAGGGTCAGATGATTGTCTGCCACCATTAAGCAATTGGTAATTAAATATTTAAAACAATTTCCCTAAACAGTGTAAAATTTTGGAAAACATTTTTCACGACAATTAATTGTCACGCACAACGAGTGTGTGTGCAAAATGTCAGCTCGATTGGATCACGGGAAGTGGGTTAAAAAACGACCGAAAGATTTGCACGGTCGTAAGCAAGCAAGTGAACTTAATATAAAGGATTTAAAAATGACTGCTATGGTACCCCGGGGTACCGCCATGAGGTTCATACGACCCGGTGTCCTCCACTGTGGAAGAGCAGACACTCACCACCCTGGGGGTGAGTGGGTGGGTGGGTGATGAGTGGGGTGGGTGAGTGGGTTGATGGGTGAGTTAGCGGGTGATTGATTGAGTGGATCAATTGGTGTATTGGTGCATAGCTGTCAACCCACAGGGTTCACCCCGTATTCTTGCACAGGGAAATTGAGTTTCCATGTCAATACGGCGGGCAGATGTTTCAATACTGGCAAACAAAATAGTCTTTGTGTTTCTCCCTTGTTCAAGTTCAAGTTCATGTATTAGGTATAGCCATGTGAGCCATTCGGCTCTTGAACCGGATGCAACCGCAACAAACAAAAAAAAACATGAACAAAAAACATCTTAAAGTGAATATGTGACTAAGTGCAAACAGAAAATCCAAGAAAAGACAGCAAAATATTGCAGAAAAAAATCACCGTGTACACCAACGCTGTGATGGGACTTTGCAGGATGAACGCTGAGATGTATCATGGGCACGGGGTGACCAATACGGTCTGAATTGGTCAGTCGTAAGGTAGGGCGCTCATGCCGAGTTGGCAGGTTTGGTCGCTGATATGAAATTTTAAGGTCCCCAACCACCATACGTGACACGGCCGGCAGAGTCTTCCGGAAGATGTCCCGTACCACGTCTGAGACAGCCGGTAGAGTCTTCCGGAAGATGTCCCTCGAATCTTGGAGGGCCACGTGAGATTGGAGGTGACAGAAACAGCAACAGCAGCAGCAACAACAACAACCACCACAACAACAACAGCAGCAACAACAGCAGCAGAAACAACAACAACCACCACAACAACAACAACCACAGCAACAGCAGCAGCAGAAACAACAACATCAGTGGCAAGGACGACAAAGACGTCTGGCTGAGTGTGGGGGCCTAGTGGACGTGGGTAGAGCCTGGGGCAGGCCTGTACCAGCGCGGCGTTGTGGTGTATGCGTGGTGTGTAGGCCTCGGCCAGGTAAGGTCATTTACCCTTTTACCGGGTAAAAGGGTCAAGGGTAAAGGTGTTGACATGCCAAGGGGCAAGGTAAAGGGTAGGGTAAAGGAAGCGCCAAGTATTACCCGGTAAATACGGTGCCTTGTTTAGCGCTAGAATCTCCGTGGTGCAGTCCGTGGCCTTCATTTAACAAGTAATATTAAAACAAACTTTTTTAAAAACACGCTTTTATTAAATGTACTCGTAATGGCAGACCTCCACGACTCCAGGAAGTGGCCCCGAAGTTTGCCACGACGTAAGGGGACCGTGGCCAATCACAGCCAACGTGAGTTGAGCGTGGACAATTAGACCCAAGCCGAAACAACATATACAAAATAATGTTTAAAAACATTTTTTATGATAGAATATAGTATTGTCATCAGTATGACATAAGTATACCAAGTTTGCAGTCGATACCACATTGGGAAGTGGGTTAAAATTGAGTTACAAGATTTGATACGACAACAACAACAACGACAACAACAACGACAAGCGTGTAAAATTGGAATCATCGAGAGTATTCTACATGAGCAAAGCGCTCTACCTACAGCATTTACCATTATAAACCTTGTTCATGTGTAGTAGTTCCCCAGTAATTACCCTGTAATCAGGTCATTAGTATGGGGTAAGGGTAAAAGGTGGGGTAAAGGTAGGCTCGTTGCGTTTTTACCTTACCTGCTAAAGGGTAAAAGGTAGGGTAGAGTGATTGTATTGTGGTAAGGTAAAAGGTAAGGTAAAGGTAGGCTCGTTGTTTTGACATTTTAACTTTTACCTTACCTTGCTCTTCCGACAGGCTGCGTTGGCTGGGTCGTGTATCCCACATGCCCCCAGCCACCACATGCCTAAAAAGCCTTAGTTAGGCCGGATAGAGGGAGATACACTGGGATGGCTTGTGAAAGAGATGCAGTGATGTGGCACAAGAGGATGTAGAGCTGGCTGGCTGGACTTGCTGGTTTGAAGACCGTCCTCTGTGGAGGAGGCTCGTGAAGGACGCTGCTGCTGGGCAGCTTGAGACAGTCTCCCTCCAGCAACAACGGAGTGCAGAGGAGTGACAGCAGCCTGGCACAGGTGGTGGTCCATCTGCCACTTGTCTCAGTGAGCCGATCCATTAGCCCCTGGGTCTGTCCCTTGACCTCCTGCTGCCAGCACGAGGCGTTCGACACTTCACGTGGCCTTCAAGTGCACGTATAGCCTTGACTTAGAGCTTTCGTGACTGCAGGGATTTCATATTCTTTGGGTCTCTCGGTAAAGTCGCGTATCTACGTGACTTTACCGAAAGATCCAAGTGATATGCACGTAGCCTGGCGCAAGCCCCGTGGTGACGTCACCGCCACTCAGTGGCAAATGGCGCTTGTTGTTGATGGTGCTGACGGAGGTGACGGTGTTGGAGGCGATGGCGTTGGTGGCGCTGATGGCGGCGGTGACGGTGTTGGAGGCGATGCTGACGGCGGTGACTGTTGTGACGTTACAGGTTTGCGCCCCGCACGGCCACCGTCACCCGGGAAGGAGAAAAGACCCGCCAAAGATCTCTGATGGAGCGATGGGGGACAGGAGAGCGAGGAGTGAGAAGAGGTCAGGGCAGAGAGGAGGAGCCTCAACTTACGGAAGAGCAAGAAGCGAGAGATGATGGATAGCCAGACGCCCAGAGGGGAGAGTGTGCAGTGAGGTCATCCACCCACCCACTCATCCACCCACCCACTCACCCAGAGGGGAGAGTGTGCAGTGAGGTGGGCTGATGGCGGGAGAGAGCAGCAGAGGCAGGACGCGGACAGGGCCAGGTGGGACAGAGAGGGGGGAGCGAGAAGCAGAGTCGAGGGAGGGGTGGGTAGGGCGGTCGATCTGGCGAGACCGGGGTGGGTAGAGAGAGAGACGTCCCCACCCGTTTGTGCCGTCGCACCGCCTGCACACTCGGTGGCTTACGCCACAGGGCAAGCTTTGAGACAAACGCGGCTTCTACAATATACCCGTGATGTTTCGGTTTGTGCGGGAGAAGTGTTTGCGTCCTCACGGACTGGCGCGTGTGTGACACTCTGTCTAGGAGCGGTGTCGGAGTGCCCGCCGGTGGAAGAGATCGAGTTACAGGGTAGGCAAGAGCGCTGCTCACGGCGGCACATCTGGTGTCGCGTGCCTCGCGTGGCGTCCGCCTCCCACTGTTCACGACCGCTTTGATCGGCCGCTCATCGCACGAGTGGGTGTCAAGATGGCAGAATTAACGCGCAAAAACCTAGACAGATGTGTCGTGAACATTTGATCAATGTTGGACGGGTTTCATCCGGTGGCTCGAGTGCTGAACAGAAATTGTTGTTGACGACGCTGACGGAGGTGACGGTGTCGGAGGTGATGGTGACGGTTGTGACGTTACAGATCTGCTCCACGCGTGGCCACCGTCTCTCGGGAAGGAGAAGAGCCACCAACGCGGTCCGACGGAGCGAGGGGCGACAGGAGAGCGAGGAGCGAGAAGAGGTCAGGGCAGAGAGGAGGAGCCTCAAATAACGGAAGAGCAAGAATGGAGATGTGACAGACGGCAAGACGCCCAGAGGGGAGAGTGTGCAGTGAGGTCATCCACCCACCCACTCATCCACCCACCCACTCACTCATCCACCCACCCACTCATCCACCCACTCACTCATCCACCCACTCACTCATCCACCCACTCATCCACCCACTCACTCATCCACCCACCCACTCACTCATCCACCCACCCACTCATCCACCCACTCACTCATCCACCCACTCACTCATCCACCCACTCATCCACCCACTCACTCATTCCACCCACCCACTCACTCATCCACCCACCCACTCATCCACCCACTCACTCATCCACCCACTCACTCATCCACCCACTCATCCACCCACTCACTCATCCACCCACCCACTCATCCAACCACCCACTCATCCACCCACTCACCCATACACCCACCCACTCATCCAACCACCCACTCATCCATTCATTCACTCATCCACCCACCCACTCACTCATCCACCCACTCACTCATCCACCCACCCACCCATCCACCCACTCATCCACCCAGCCACTCATCCACCCACTCACTCATCCACCCACCCACCCATCCACTCACTCATCCACCCAGCCACTCATCCACCCACTCATCCACCCACCCACTCACCCAGAGGGGAGAGTGTGCAGTGAGGTGGGCCGATGGCGGGAGAGAGCAGCAGAGGCAGGACGCGGACAGGGCCAGGTGGGACAGAGAGGGGGGGGCGAGAAGCAGAGTCGAGGGAGGGGTGGGTAGGGCGGTCGATCTGGCGAGACCGGAAGCCGAACGGGGGAGGCACGCCGGGGTGGGTAGAGAGAGAGATGTAGAGAGGAGGGACAGAGAGGCGGGGGGGAGAGGCCCGAGAGATCAGGGCGAAGTCCACATCAAGAATGCCATTGACATTCTAGCGCAGGTGATGTCGGACTTGCCAAGCGGGAGAGGGAGTGAGCGACCGGGAAGGAGAGAGCAGCAGAGGCAGTACGCGGACAGGGCCAGGTGGGAGAGGGAGGGGGCGAGGAGCAGAGTGGCGGGAGGGGCGGGTAGGGCGGTCGATCATCTGGCGAGACGGGAAGCTGACGAGGGGAGACACGCCAGGGCGGGTAGAGAGAGAGAGGTCGGAGCGAGAGACCGAGAGAGGTGGGACAGAGAGAGGAGGGATAGAGAGGCCGGGGAGGTGGGGGGGAGAGGCATGGACGATGGGTGGATGGGGGAAGGCCGGAGAGAGCAGAGGGAGATGCACATAAGAAATGCCATCGGGATGATAGATCGGGTGTTACGGGACTTGCCACGTGGGAGTGAGCGACCGGGAAAGACGACATATTTGTAAGGGGTGGAGTCACATAGAGACCCGTAGATTAGCATCCTTGTCTAGCCACTCACTCGTCCACTCACTCACCAACTCACCCAGCGACTCACCCATTCACTCATCCACCCACCCACTCACCCACCCACTCATCCATTCACTCACTCATCCACCCACCCACTCATCCACCCACCCACTCATCCACCCACCCACTCATCCACCCACTCACTCATCCACCCACCCACTCATCCACCCACCCACTCACTCATCCACCCACTCACTCAGCTACCCCCCCACTCATCCACCCACTCATCCACCCACTCATCCACCCACCCACTCACTCATCCACCCACCCACTCACTCATCCACCCACTCATCCACCCACTCACTCATCCACCCACCCACTCATCCACCCACTCACTCATCCATTCATTCACTCATCCACCCACCCACTCATCCACCCACCCACTCATCCACCCACTCATCCACCCACCCACCCACCCATCCACCCACTCATCCACCCAGCCACTCATCCACCCACTCACTCATCCACCCACTCATCCACCCACTCACTCATCCACCCACCCACCCACTCACCCACCCACTCATCCACCCAGCCACTCATCCACCCACTCATCCACCCCCTCACTCATCCACCCACCCACCCACTCACCCACCCACTCATCCACCCACCCACTCATCCATTCACTCACCCAACCATCATTGGAAAGATGTCATGAGCCACTTTGGGCCATGACTTGATTTGTGCAGTCTATGCAAGTGTGAGCTTAGTGCGCGCAAGTGCAACTCAAGTGTCACGGCTCGACAAACAGAAAAATCGAGACGAGGGGAAAGCCTCGTGGCACAGCCCCCGGTTGGTGCGAGCCCTGATATAAAGATGTAAATAGTGAAACCCGTGTTGATGTCCCCACCCACTCACTCAGTCACTCACTCAACCACTCACTCACCCACTCATCCACCCACCCACTCACTCACCCACCCACCCACTCATCCATTCATTCACTCATCCACCCACCCACTCATCCACCCACCCACTCACTCATCAACCCACCCACTCATCCATCCATTCACTCACCCAACCATCATTGGAAAGATGTCATGAGCCACTTTAGGCCAGGACTTGATTTGTGCAGTCTATGCCCTGATATAAAGATGTAAATAGTGAAACCCATTCTAGATTTGAAGCTTTCGTGACTGCAAGGATTCATACTGTTAGTTTTTTCGGTAAAGTCACGTAGGGTAAAAATGAAATTAAAATTAATAAAAAAAACAATTTTTTATTAATTTTAATTTCATTTTATTTTGATTAATTCTAATTTCATTTTTTACCTAAAAAAACTAAGAGTATAGTGAAACCCGTGCTGATGTCCCCACCCGTTTGTGCCATCGCACCGCCTGCACACTCGATGGCTTACGCCACTGGGCAAGCTTTGAGACAGACGAGGCTTCGACAATATACCCGTGATCTTCTTGGTTCTTTCGGTAAAGTCACGTAGAAGGGAAAAATAAAATAATAAAAATAAAACATAATAAAATAATTCTCACGACGTTTCGGCCACAACGCAAGCAGCCGTCCTCAGGTGAAGAACAGGTCTGTCGGGGAGACAGCGTCTGAATGAAACACCACCAGGCTTGGAGCGTCTATTTAAGCCGGGTTGGAAGGGGAGAAGGGCGCCTTGACAACCCCCTTCCAACCCAGCTTAAATAGACGCTCCAAGCGTGGTGGTGTTTCATTCAGACGCTGTCTCCCCGACAGACCTGGTCTTCACCTGAGGACGGCTGCTTGTGTTGTGGCCGAAACGTCGTGAGAATTATTTAATGTTTCATTTTTATTATTTTATTATTTCTCTTCTACGTGACTTTACCGAAAGAACCAAAAAGATGAATCCCTGCAGTCACGAAAGTTTTAAATCGAAATATATCCGTGATGCTTTGGTGTTTGTGTCCTCAAGGACTGGCGCGTGTGTGACGCTTTGTCTAGGAGAGGGTACGCAAGTGTGCGCATCTGGTGTCGCACGCCCCGCGTGATGGCCTCCTCCCACTGTTCACGACCGCTTTGATCGGCCGCTCGACGCACGAGTGGTTGTCAAGATGGCAGAATTTACGCGCAAAATCTAGACGGATGTGTCGTGAAATTTTATAAATGCTGGGACGGGTTTTATCTGGCGATTCGAGCGCTGAACAGAAATGTTTATATTCTGAGCGTTTGTATTTTCGCTGCTTAACGTAAGTGTTGTGCGATGTGGCGGATATTTTAATGGGCCATGCAAGTTCAGGGGGGTTGGAATGGGGGTGGGGTGGGGTGGGGGAGAAATACATGAACCCTGGCTGAATGACCAGTGATTTAATACCAATTAATGATCAATCAGGTGGTCTGTCTGGCAACAGTTTTTGTGCCTCTGTTTGATACAGGGGTGGAGTGCCAATCTTATTTGACAGACAACTATTACAGGTTTACCATGTTTAGTGGTTTTCTCCTTGTCACAGGTTGAGTCACAAACCGTAGCTCTCCATAACAAAGGCTCACCCTCTTAAGCCTCACCTTACCATATTAATAAAAAGTGTGCTGTACTCAGCCCTTACCCCCCCCCCCCTTCTCCAACCATTATATATACGGAGTGGTAGCTCCTGTAATCTCTCATTTACGTGATACAGCTGTCGTGGCTGTGACGGTTCCACCTGAAGACGGAAGCTTGTGTTGCCTCCGAAACGTCGTGATTTTTATTTTATTTTACTTTTATTAATTTTAATGTTTTACCTACACAGTGACTTTACCGAAAAAAACCTAAAAATATGTATAGGGGTGGAGTGGTTTTGGCGGCAGCGTGCCTCGTATAAAGTGTCGTGGTGTGGTGACATCGGTGGCTTTAAGCCACAATATCTGAATATTGTCTTGTGTCTATCTGAAACAATCTCATGGTCTCTCTCTCCCTCTGAAACTCACTTTGAGTTGTTGGTCACTGCACTGCCCTTTTGTTTTGGTGTGTCCTGTGACCGTTGTTGTTGTTTTGTGCCTGATGATTGCAGTGAATGTTTGCGGTGTGTTTATGGTGAATTATTCAATGTTTGTTGGGGATCTTTTAAGGCATGCCTTTTTGTTTACAATGGTAATCAGAAATTTAACTGCATAAAGAAAATTTATATAAAACTCCTCTATTGCAATAAAAAAACTCGTTAATATTATGAATGGTAGTTGCGTTGAAACCTTCATATAGTGTTGTTTAAAAGACCGGGAAAATGTATGTTCGTAGAATATTACGTTTGACATGCTGGCTGATTGGCTTACTCGGCTTGACTTTCTCATTGGCTCTCACGGCATCTCTGGTCTTATAGATCCCTTCAAAGCTTCAATTTGACTATTCCTCTCACATTTTGTCTGCTTCTTCTCAATACATCTCCATGTCTCTCATTGCTTTTCTCACTCACTCCATCTCCATGTCTCTCATTGCTTTTCTCACTCACTCCATCTCCATATCTCTCATTGCTTTTCTCACTCACTCCATATCTCTCATTGCTTTTCTCACTCTATACATCTCCATATCTCTCATTGCTTTTCTCACTCCATCTCCATATCTCTCATTGCTTTTCTCACTCCATCTCCATGTCTCTTATTGCTTTTCTCACTCCATACATCTTCATGTCTCTCCACATGTCTTTGCTCATCTCAAAACATCCCCATGTCTCTCTTTCTCTCATTCAATATCTCTCTGCTCATCTCAATACATCCCCAAGCCTCTCTGTTGCTTCTCTTCCTCCGTACAGAGACCCATAACGAGGTCTCTACGCTGTTGCGCCAGTCACGGAACTGGAGGGGCGCTAAGCACCGGGAGCCTCCATTGGAGGACGAAAGGACACGTGACCGGGAGCGGAGAGCTCCGGTCTTGACACATGAGGAGGCGTGGCGCGAGGTGGCGGCCAGGGGATAAAGGGGGGAGCGCCGAGGGGATTCGGGGCTCTTCGTCGGTGTGTAGAGTTCGCTAGAAGTCGTGGTTTCTGTAGCGTGTGAGCTACAGACCCGTTCGCTAGCTCAACTCTCACACACACACATTGAACAGTATAGGACAGCATAGCCACACTTGACAATCGTTCTGCTGCATTTAGTCACCCTGGTCGTGCCAGCGACGATGCCGAGACAGCCACGCGGCGGGCCTTCAAGCGGGGAGCCTTCGGGTGGGGCCGAGCCGTCCGCCATTGGGGCCTCTGCGAGGCTTCCCGCCCTTCCCGACACGGGGCAGGACGCCGCCATCTTGGGTGTGGTCGCGGCCGAACGGCGGGAAGCCGCCATCTTGTCGCCGCCGCAGCCATCGCCTTACGACGATTAAAGAATTCTCAGTTGGAGGAGATTGGAGCGCATTTGCGTGGCGTTTTGAGTCGGCCGTCCGATCCGCCAAGTGGACGGATGCGGAGGCCTTGGAAGTTCTGCCGACGCTCCTGGATGACAAGACTTTGAAATTATTCCGCTCCATCGCAGCCGCGAAGAAGGCGACGCTGAAAGGGGCGTTCGACGAAATGGTGGAAGCGTACGAGCCTCCAGACGACGCACACCGGAGATTCATCCAGAGGCAACGGGCGCTGTTGGAGAAATATTCTGATGTCTTTAGTAAAGACGATTTCGATCTGGGATGCACCTCGTTGCTCTCCCACCATATTGATACCGGGGATGCTGTTCCCATTCGGATGAATCCACATCGGTTGAGCCCGGCGGAGAGGGATCATGTACGCGGCGCAGTGGATGATATGCTAGCCGCCGACATTATCTCTCCGTCCAACAGCCCGTGGGGCGCTCCGGTGGTCCTGGTGAAGAAAAAGGATGGTAAATTGTGGTTTTGTGTCGATTTTCGGAGGTTAAACAAAGTGTCGGTTGCGGACGCTTACCCCCTGCCGCGTATGGATGATTCCCTCGATTCCTTGTCTGGGGCGAAATTTTTTTCCACTCTTGACCTCTCTTCGGGGTTCTGGCAGCTTCCCCTGGACGAGTCCTCGAGGGAGAAGACGGCTTTCCGTACGCCGCAGGGCCTGTTTCAGTTTAATTGTCTCCCCTGTTGTATACTAACCCTTCTTCCAAAATTGAGATTAATAATATTTGATGATATTTTTATATATTATCTTTTTACTTGTTTTTTTAATGAAGGAAACACACCAAAGCGCAGCAAACTGCAAAACACCAGGTGTTGTTAAGTAATGAACTGGAGGAGGGCTAGGATGGCAGAATTTGCAACCTTGCTTCAAGGAAAGATAAGGCCTGATGAACGGGCACATGTCACCCGTGCAGGCGGCAGAGACAGTGGGAGTGTCAGCCAGACATAGTTAAGGCAAAAAGCCCAACCATCCTGCATGGTTTTAAAGTAACGTCAAAATTCGAAATTCAACAACAGAGTAGGCTAAATTATCGATCCTCGCGCTCGCTCAAATTGGAGACCAGGCTGCGAGCTACATCAATGAACCATTGCCCATTTGCTAATCCAATACTGAATGTTAATATTACTGAAGTCAAAACGAATTCTATGACCTCAGCACATGGGCAAATAATAGGGCAGTGTCGACTCAAAGGCAATGGAAGAAAGCAGAGGCGCCTTTGTCTAAATCACACCCACAGGAAGCCAGGAATCATCACTGATTGTGTGTTTAGGGATTCCGAGCTAGTTGGAACACGTGCACACAGGGGGGGAGGTAGAAGTACGCCTTGTCCTCCTGCAGCTGAGGGAGCAAAGATAAACCCAAGAAGGCCAAGGAATTAAATTAAGTGGGTCAGCTCAAGGCTGTGTGCACAGGGGAGGGAGCTGATTTAAACAACCCTGCACGTCTGAACGTGAGGGGGCCCTTGACCTGAAATTAAGAATAACACTCCCAGAGCAGAGATAGGGTGGGGCAAAGACTGCGGGGCTATGGAATGCAACTTCGTGTCAGTAAAGCCCTGACAAACAAGTTAAGTTAAAGACATCACAATACATAATATCGTACATAACATCAATGTTAACGCTATTCACCGTAAACTATATTCCGCTTATATAACCATGCAGACACCAAGGAATACGAATTCCTAGGATCAAGAAACTTACCCCTTAACCTAAGATATCGGAAATAAATTAATAATAATAAGCATATGCATGAAAGACAAAAGTAAAACTTATGGAAAAGCCAGGATAACGGGATGAATCACCACCAGGTCGAATATAAATACATAATAAAAAAAACGATGTTAAACCCAGGGTCGGAGAGAAAGGGAGATCCCGGCCGTCTTTGTATCCCCGCAGCGCGGGATAGGAGTGTGTATACGCTCGGGGAAACACCTCCACTTGAGTCAAGCACCACGATGGGAAACGACAGACCTTAGGTTACATACAGAATCATAACTGTGAAATAGTAAGGGACAAATGTTAACTTAAAACTTCTTAACCATTTCTTTGTGCGCCGGGTCGGAGAGAGTGTTGCCCCTCCCTCCAGGTTGTGCAACACGAACAAAGACGCCTATGAGACGATTTGTAACGTCTGTGTTTTGGATTCATGAAGAAGGCCAGACAAGAGATAATATTGCACCCAGACAGAGAGACGACCTCGAGGCAATTTGTAACATCTGATTGTTTGCTCGTGGGTTTTATGGAGGGAGTGTGACAACGGAATATACCGTGGGTGATGCACACAAGGACATACGGACGTACGGACACACACATGGACACACCTGCCTACGGACAGATCCTGACACAGCAAAAATCGAAAGAAGCCCCGCCTTGTGGGCGGGATCCAGGGGGATTTTTCGGCATAAAGGAAAGGATCCTGAGCATTGGAAACTAGTGCGACCAGCGGGTCGACTCAGGAGCGAGCCCGACCGGGAGGGTCGGCTCAGGAGCGAGCTGCGACCAGCGGGTCGGCTCGACTCATCTTCAGCTCGTCTGGGACTCAGCCGAGTTCGATCGGCTTACCAAAGCCGGCTCTCGGGGCTCGACTCAAGCGGCTCCCCATCTCCTCTGCAGGCGGGCAAGACCCGCTTGACAGCTCAACTCGGCCTGCGTGGGTCAACCTCTGCCGAGTCGGAGGTCTCTGCTGCCGCCGGAGTGGTGAGGGTCGCGGTTTGGCGACGAGGCTCCGTGCACACCCTGGTCGACGACCCAACACTGCACGCTGCGAGCGAGTTGTGGGCGCGACCTACCGACCGGGTTCCGAACTGCGACAGCGTATCAACGGGCATCCGAACCAGTTCACCACGGTGACAGGGGAGCGACTGATACGTATGACGCGCACCGCCCCCTCACCACACGACCACCAGGCGTCTGTTTGACATAAAGAATCGACTCCGAACACCGACTATTCAAGACAACTCTTACCACTCAAACACACTCGAACCCATAAGCCATCCGTGGCTGGGAAGGCATCACAACGAGACCGAGTGATGGCCATCCGTCGTTTATAAAAGTATTCGTAATTTTTATCTTTAATATTTAGTGGGCTGTACTCTTAATCGCATAAATTCCCAACAGATCCATCAATACGAACTGATTCTTGGCACCTCCTTCCGCCGAGCCACGCTCACGTGGGGAGTGGTGGCCCACCGGATCCTTATCAGGTGATCTGGTCCCCAATTAGTAAACTTGGTATAAGATAACGATCTTCGGAAAGGAGCACCGTCGCAGGCCTTTACTCCGAGCCGTTCTGTTGTCAGATAACCTGCCGATGTATCTGTTGAGATTGGTGCCTTTAAGAATAATAACTGTTTTTGATTGTGTTTTTTTTATCGCCGTATAATCTTTCAAGTATCTTTCAGTCATAATCGCCGCACGTACTCGCATCCTCTACAGAATATTCAACTGTCCCGTGACCCAAGGTGCTAACAACGTGATAAGGGTTGCGTATGATCAATAAGGAGTGCGGTACTGTGTGAACAATGTTGAGTATGATCATTCATTAACGTTAAGGTTTTCTTAGCATAGTATTTGCATATTTTAACGACCCTCTCTCTCACTAACAACCATCGCGTTATGCGGGATCCATGTGCCGTTGTCAAAGTGAAATCAGACAATCGTTGATGATACTGTATTGATGCCGTGTTGACGTTCCGGGATTGAGAGTTCGCATACTATATCATAGTTAAGGTTGAATTAGTAATAAATTGATCAATACAGAAGTGGTTGTGTGATTCTTTCCTGAAATCTATGCATAAGATCTGCTTCTGCGTTGAGATCTGAACTTGGTGACCTTAATAAACACACTAATACATACTCAGTAAATGTTAAAGCGATAACGGGGTGAACCGGGGACCTAAAATATAACCACGAATACACACTCTGGGAATGTTAAAGCGAGAATGAGACGAACCTAGACAACGATGCCGAGTTAATCTAAGTTAATCTTGCATACTTACACCACACCTGCATAACTGCATACGATTAATTGCCTTATTCCGATCGATAACCCACCCTCGTCACCGAGGCGGGGTCTGGTTATCATAACGAGTTGCATTATCATAATTACACCCACTCGCATAATTAATACGATTACCTCTCGAATTGGCATAATTAAAATGTGCATAATTACATAAATTAACATATTTCCGGAAAATTACATATTTGGCCACATTTCATTTAATTATTATTATTTTCACTGAATATTCATAACCCACATATACAACATAACAATTTCACCCACGCACGCATACAACATAACAAATTTTGATAACCAACATATACAACACCCCATGGGCTTGAACTCCGCCCCTGCTACGTTCCAGAGGTTGATGGAACTCGTGTTGACCGGTCTGCATTGGGACACGTGCCTGATATATTTGGATGATGTTATTGTGTTCAGCCGTACGTTTGAGGAGCATCTTCAGAGATTGGATGCTGTTTTTGCTAGGGTGCGTTCCGCCAATTTGAAATTTAAGCCCAAAAAGTGTCACCTTTTGCAACGATCACACCAAACGTTCGCGAGCACAGCGGCAGGGGACGAGCAACGCTCCGCTCCACAATTCACGAGCGAGCGTTTGTCGACAGCCACGGGGTGACAACAGGGCCCAGCATAAAGACTCCGATGGCGGCAACGCAATCGAGGCGAGGGGTCTGTCGAACAGCGTAACCCTGCGAGCCTGTTTCCATCGGTGAGATAATGACGAAGAGTGGGAAACTTCTTCTTGGTTCTTTCGGTAAAGTCACGTAGAAGGGAAGCAATAAAATAATAAAAATAAAACATAATAAAATAATTCTCACGACGTTTCGGCCACAACGCAAGCAGCCGTCCTCAGGTGAAGAATGAGACACTGCCAAGCTAGGAGCTTATATATAAGCTGCGTTGGAGGTGCAAGAGCGCCTTAACAAAAAGAATGTGCATATGAAGAGGAATTTAGCATATTCATGGGAAATGCGTAGGAGGTGGGTGGGGGGGGGGGGTTTCATAGTCATATTATGCCCATGCATTATGCAGGATCAACAGCACCAAGGGGGGGTGCAGTAGCATTAACAAAGGAAAAGAATGTTAATAGTATGTAGCTGCAGTTACTAAACAACAACGTAGAAAACTAAAGTATAAACTACATAAAAAACTAAAGTATAAACTGCATAGCACCATCAGTATACTTACTATACTCTACAATAAGTTACTAACAGTAAGTAATACATTACAATTCTACGTCGTAAAAATTATATAATATGCTTCCATCTAAACTTTATTCTCTTACATCACACGAGCATACACTGTTCTAAACTCCACCGAATCACGGGTGGAGGGGGGGGGGAACTTTATTACCAGATCCTGTAGTCCGCGGTACACCACGTTCACGGAGAAGTGCGATTTTATTTTAATGAGACGCGCATCATGTGGGCACGGCGAATGTCTCGCATTTACAGATTGGAGTGCGGGTGTGGAGTTTTCACCGTGCATATATTCTCTAGCGATGAGTTTAAACTAAAAATATTACAGATTTCAGATGCCTTGCATTCTATAATAAATGTGCGTGTCGTCTGCCTCTAATCAAAGCGACAAGTTTTGGCGGCAAAAGCGCTTCGACGTTACCTCACGCCAGCGTGCGACGGTCACTTGCACTTCGAATATATATTTTTTTTATCGGGACCAAATATTTGGATTACTCATAAAAACCATAAACAAATCCCTCATTCTAATTTCAAAATTAAGTTGACAGCTTGGTAGGTGGTGTACGTTTTCCATGGTGTGCATTACTCTCAAAATCTGCCATTCTTCACCAACGTGTCACCTTTGGATCTTTAAAATGTTATTTTGATTACGCTCGTTATACCCAGGAAAGCCGCACCGAGTCGCAGCAGCAGCAGCAGCAGGGGGTCATAGATTGCTATGTAAGTAATACAAGATTCCAGTGGGGCCCAAGTGATGTTGAGGACATTGAGACAACTCACACCAAACCCCAATTTTCCAAACCTTCGGAGACCCTTTCCTGGTTGATCATCATACCCAAGATGACAACATATCAATCAGAGCATGCGTCGCTATGCGCAGCGCACCGTCCACTTCTCTACAAACTGACAAGACTCGTTTCACCAGCGTCCTCACTGAGGTTTCGCTATCCGAAATGTAATAACCACAGTGCGTAGCGATTAAAAATAAACTGTAATGCATAGATGTGAGAAAGGGATGATGATGATGGTGGGCCGATCGTCTAGAGCAGGGGTCGCAAACTCGCGGCCCACGGGCCAATTGCGGCCCTCGGGACGATATTTTGTGGCCCCCACCTTAATATGAAAGTTTAATGTTAGTGTGGCCCGCGAGTTTTATATTGTAGCAACCCCGCTGTTAGCTGCTGTGTGGGACAATGATGTTCTGGTTTCCTACTGTGCCTGTCCAGTGAATGCGGCATGCATGTGAGTGACATGGGGGGCGGGGTCGTGTGTGTGTGTTTGTGTACGTGTGAGAGTGAGTGAGAGAGACAGCCGGGAGAGAAAAGAGTGGCTTTGGATGTGCGGAGAGCAGGAGGGTGAAATTCATAGTTTTCCGCCCTCTTTCGCACAGGTCATGATGTATCCAGTGCTTCATTTGTAAATCACAAGGTGCCGGAACGCTAAGTACATATGACAGCGCAGGTACGACGAGCACAGGTCCCGGAACGCACATAAAACGACGCTTAAAACAGCACACACATGCCACTTACAATGCAGTGGGACTTATTTAGGCTATACTGCAGTGACAGTATCAGTCTTTGTGTCAATAAAGTGGCATCTTGAGCAAAGGCGACTTCTGTGTCCAGCGGAGAAAACGAACGGAACACACACACACACAATTTGTTAAATTGAAGGCAAATTCAAGGGACACCACGGCTCCTTTACGCACACGCTGCGCTGTGAGGTGTTGGGAGCTTCTTTAGGCAGACGGATTATTCTAAACCGCAGCAGTTTATAACACGTCATTGAGCTAATATCTACATTTTACAGTCTGGGCTGTTTTACATTATTATTTACACCTGATATGTGTGGATGAATTTTAATGATTTAAATTCCCTCATCCTCTGGTGGTGACATTTACGCACCGAGCCACAGACTGTACATGACGATGTGCATAATTATTTTGGTTCATCTTAGAAGTCTGCATTTGTTATTATTTTATGAAATTGTGATGCTGTTAAGAAAGCTTTATATATAACTTATTAGATTATCTTGTTATTGCGTGGCCACAAATTAGTAATTCATCCACCGATGTCAACAGGGGCTCCGTAATTTTCTAGTGATTACATTATATTGTTATATTTTATTTTAATCATTTCTTAAAAAACTTTTTTTAATATTCATATTTTTTTCGATACGAGAGGTACCGGATCTGCTCAAATAAGTCCCGGAACGCAGGCAAGCCAACACGCCGGCACAAAGTAAGCACAAAAATGTATAGAAAAATGTGATGATGTGACTGAAGGCAGTGAAAGCCCCGACAGTGGCCAGCAGCATTTGAACCCCGTGGTCACACAATGACGCTGCCTCATAGAGTCCTCTGCTCTCCCTCTTTCGGCTCTCCACTGTGCGCGCATCGGAGCGCGTCAAAGCGCAGATCCACAGCTCACACGGCTCAGATCCCCGTGCTTAGAACAGAGAAGCGTGTATAGTAGCAGCCGCTACAGCTGTGTCTGCCTGTGACTGGGGTGTGGGGACGAAATCTGATGGGAACGCATTACCCCCCCCCCCCCATAATCTACGCACCTGTTGTTACCGTAAAAAGCGGAAATGACGTGCATTTGCGGAAATTACGTCTCCGTGCGTCGCTGGTTGGCTAAACACTTGACTGAAACTTTATTGCGTGAGCGACAGCAAGTGGAATGAATATAGATCTTGTCACACAGCCCCAATCATGTCTTTTTCAAAGCCTGCAGTGAAGAGAAAGGTTGGTGACGAGCACAGACAATTTCAGGAAAAGTGGGAGATGCAATATTTCTTTGTTGAGCACATGAGCACCCCGACGTGTCTTATTTGTACGGAAAAAGTCGCGGTGCACAAGGAATACAACCTCAAACGTCATTACTCAACTAGACATGCTGAGGAGTATGCAAAATACCAGGGAGATGAGAGAGCCAACCGGGTTGCCAATCTTAAAACATGTCTACTGAGGCAACAAAATGTCTTCAAGAAAGCAACCAAAGAGAATAATGCAGCAGTCGAAGTGTAGGGGTGTCAGGGGAAGGATTCCCACCAATAGGTGGGTTAGTGGGAGGGGTGATCGAGGAGATATAAGGAGAGAACGGGCGGGAAGAGGGGGCCTTTGGCAGGAACGATATTGGGACGGCTGGGGACAGGTGTGGATGGAAGAAAAGGAATAAAGGACGAGACCCCTGCAATCTCGTGTCGGCTCCCCTTTACATTTGGTGGCAGCGGTGGGATGTCAATGGCTACAAAAAAGAATCCCCGCGGAAAAGAGCCAAGGGAAGAGGAAGCAGGGGCCGGGGATCCTTCCCATCACGGGGAACAAGGGGGCCTGCTATCAGAAGCAGCAGCAGGGGGCCCGGATCGCCTGGAGGACCCCATGGAGGACCGCATGGCCCGCGTGGAGAGGGCACTGCAGGAGCTACTGCAGAGGCACCCTATGGGGGGCCCGCCAGCACCGGGACGCCCACCCCCACGCGTACTACGGGAGGAGAGGCCACGGGACCCGGAGGCCGACCAGCCGGCCGGGCAGGAGCCGCAACCAACCTCGTCACGCCAGCCGCCGCTGCTCCCGCCAAAACCCCCAGGGCTAAACACCCAACACGGAGAGCAAGTGGCCGGACGGCCGCGTCGGCTGGGGCCCGTTGACAAGTTCGTGGCTGAGGAAGAAGATTGGGAGGGGTTTGTCCGCCGATTCGAGGCTGCCTTCCACGCTCTCGAGTGGACAGACGAAGAGGCACTACGAGCGCTGCCATCCGTTCTGGGCAAGGAAGCACTCTCCTCTTACACCTCCCTTCCCTTGCACAGCAAGACCACGCTACAGGCGGCCTACGAGGCTTTGGGGGAGATCTATTGCCCTGCGGAAGGAGCCTTTAAACGGTTCCAGGATCGCCAGCGAGGGGCTAAAGAATCCCCTTTAGCCTACAGGGGTGCACTGCTCGTGTTGGCGAGGAGAGCTTTCCCTCGCCTGGCTGAAGAAGCGCTCGAGGACCTTGTGGTCGAGCACCTCATCGCCTACGCTTGCCGCGCCGGCGTTGTAATGCCTGTGGTGACGCCGGGGGAATGCACCTCCCTGTGGGCTGCCCGGACCATCCAAGCCCACGAGCAGGTCATGGGCCGGGCGCCACCCGTGGGCCCGGTGGCTGGCGCGGCGGGGGGGAACAGCCGAGCCGTTGCCGCGGCGCTACTGGGTCTAGCAACACCAACCGCCGAACCTGCACTGTCGCCACAGGCTGCCTGTGGGGCAGCTGGGGACGGACCCCCGACGTCTGAGACGGAGCCATCGCTGCGGGAGGTGTACGCAGCGATCCGGGGACTGGCGGAGCAGAGGGACCAGGGGCGCGACCAGCCGCCGCGTCGCTGGCAGCCGCCTCTACAACATCGCGCCGAGCCCCCCCGACGGAACGCCTCGTGGGTCTGCCACCGTTGTGGTCGAGAGGGGCATGTGGCGAGGGGGTGCCGCACGGAGCCGGAGGCCGCCAACGTCACCTGGAACCCGCCGGGCCCGAACGCCGACAGGATCCAGGCGAGTGACGCCGTCCCGCCCGGCCTCTCGGTCGGGCCGAGCAATTACAATTCCGACGCCGCGAACTTACCGGGAGTCTCCTCGGGGTGGGCGCCGTCGGTGTTGTTCCCCGGTCCCCATTGTCCAGGTCGGGGGAAGGGGATCGCGCCGGGGATAGCGCCGGGGCCTGTGATTGCGTCGCGACCAGAAGTGGCGTCGCGACCCGGAGTGGCGTCGCGAACGGACGTGACGTTGCATCCGGAAGTGACGTCGCGGCCAAAAGTGGTGTCGCGGATCGCGCCGGGAATTGCGCCGGGGCCGTGGACCGCGTCGGGGATCGCGCCGAGGCCGGAGACTGCGTCGGGAGTCGCGCCGAGGCCGGGGACTGCGTCGGGAGTCGCGCCGAGGCCGGGAGGGACGTCGCGGGCGGACATGACGTCGCGGGCGGAAGTGACGTCGCGGACGGACGTGACGTCGCGGGCGGAGGTGACGTCGCGGGCGGACGTGACGTCGCGGGCGGAGGTGACGTCGTGGGCGGGCGTGGTTTCGCGGGCGGGCGTGACGTCGCGGGCGGGCGTGGTTTCGCGGGCGGGCGTAACGTCGCCGGCGGGCGTGACGTCACCAGTTTACCGCGACGCCGGCGAGTTGCCAGGGGCAACGGCCCGTGTGCGGAGACGGCACACAAGATTGACATTGCGCCCTGGAGCAGTTCCACGGCCCGCCTCACCACCGCTTTGCGGCGGAGCGAGACGGAACCAGGGGGACCACACCCCCGTGACAAAGGAAAGGGAGGGTAGAAGGGAGGGGCTCACGGGAAGGCCCACCCCCCAGTCCCCACCGCCCCCTACAATGGGGGGGCCCCCTCCCCACACCACAAGGGGGGCCCATCCTACGTCACCAAGGGGGGGCAAATTGCACCACATAGAGAGCCCAGCCCGCAACCCAGGGGGAAGCCCACACTATGTAACAAGGGCGCGCTCACCCTGCTGCGACGCACTCCAAAGGGAGGAACCCCATCTTCGGTCCATTCACATCCATCCCCCATCATCTCACCATGCACCACAGGATAACGAGACGCCGCCTGGTCAGTGGCCGGACTCAGCCACACAATGGAGGAAGCTGGCAAGGCGGGTGGTAGCGGCCACGTCAGGAACCTCGGTCCTGGTCGGTGAAATCGCGGGAGTGTCGGCACGTATCTTGGTGGATACGGGGGCATCAGCCACGATCATCTCGAGCACCATGCATGAGATGCTGCCGGATAAAATCCGACTTTTAGTCCCCGTCAAGACAACGTTCATTGCAGCAAATGGAGGCAGCATGGGCTTCCTAGGCCAGGTTGAAGCCCCGATACAGATTGGGCAGCTTTCGGTAGCAGGACCCATCCTTGTCTCCGCAACGTTGCCCGTACCCTGCCTGTTGGGGACGGACTTTCTGAGGCGGATGCCAATGAAAATCGATCTGGCCATTGGGCGGGTCGAAGTCCAGGGAACGCATCTCCATTTCCTAAAGGCGGAGGGGGCCAGCCGGGGTGTACCCTATGTGCAGGCTCTGGTCAGTAAGTCTGTCTCCATTCCCCCGGCAGCCCAGATGCTGATTCCGCTGCAATATCGGTCCCCCCTCGTGACAGCCCGACCAGACTCACCCATCCTGGTGTCTCCGGCGTCAGCTGCCATGGATCGCCATGCGCTGGTGGGAGCCGAAACTATTGTACAGAGGAACCAGCATCTATTCATTCAGGTGCTGAACACCTCTGATAGAACAGCGACGGTGCAGGAGGGAACAGTTCTGGCCCACGTTAGTCCCTTGTCACTAGGAGCCCCAGGGACAAAGCCCGAGCTTGTAGGCAGCATCAGCCAGTCCGAGGACAGAGGGGCCGAATCGTGGATGGACCAGCTGGCGGGGCCTGAGCCGGGATTGCCGCCCGACCAGAAACAGCAGCTGCACTCGTTATTGCATGAGTTCTCGGACGTGTTCAGCCGGGGACCGTTCGACCTAGGGCGCACAAATCTGTCGCAGCACCACATTAACACGGGAGATGCCGCACCCCTGCGCCAAAACACATATAGAATGAGCCCAATGGAAAAAGGGCACATTCAACAAGCGGTGCAGGAGATGCTGTGGGCCGACATAATTTCTCCCTCCTCGAGTCCCTGGGGGGCACCGGTGGTCCTAGTCAAGAAGTCAGACGGGTCACTGAGGTTCTGTGTGGACTTCCGATGCCTCAATGCCGTCACGCTGGCCGACGCATATCCCCTACCACGTATTGACGACTCACTGGATTCACTGGCGGGAGCAAAATTTTTCAGTACGCTGGATTTATTGTCCGGGTTCTGGCAGGTCCCACTAGACGCGGACTCCCGGCCTAAAACAGCGTTCCGGACACCACAGGGCCTGTTCGAGTTCAACTGCCTGCCTATGGGCCTCCAGACTGCGCCGGCGACGTTCCAACGCATAATGGAGTTGGCCTTAGTAGGCCTCCAATGGGAAACGTACCTCATCTACCTGGATGACGTCATTGTCTTCAGCCGATCATTCGAGGAACACATTGACCAATTACGTCAGGTATTCCTGCGGTTCCGGAACGCGAACTTGAAGCTCAAGCCGTCGAAGTGCCACCTTATGCAGTCGTCGGTACGCTACTTGGGCCACGTCGTCAGTGAGTCTGGAGTGGCTACAGACCCGGAAAAGACGGCCTGCGTGAGGGCCTGGGCTGTTCCCACAACGGTTCCAGAGGTACGCCGGTTTGTGGGTTTCGTTTCTTACTACCGCCGGTTCGTACCCAACTTCGCAACCATTGCCAAGCCCTTGCACGTGTTGATGGCGAAGAACCAGAGGTTTTATTGGGGCCCTCTGGAGGAAGAGGCATTCCAGCAGCTGCGCTCACGTCTGACAGATGCACCACCATTGGCCTTTCCGGATTTTGGCCTCCCCTTTATCCTGGACACGGACGCCAGCGATGTGGGCATCGGCAGTGTTTTGTCGCAAGTCCAGCAGGGTCGCGAGGTGGTTATCGCCTATGGTAGTCGCGTGCTTTCATCAGCGGAGCAGCGCTACTGCGTCACACGTAGGGAACTCCTGGCAGTCGTTCACTTCGTGCAGCAATTCCGACCCTACCTGTATGGTCGCAAATTTATGGTCCGCACTGACCACGCGGCCTTGCAGTATTCGCTCCGCATCGACCAGCCTTCGGGCCAGCTGGCCAGATGGATAGAGCGCCTGCAGGAGTACAGGTACCAAGTAGTGCATCGCAAAGGGACCAGACATGCCAACGCAGACGCATTGTCCCGACTGGCGCCCCAGGGCCCTTGTGCATGCACCACAGGCGGGGCACGCTGCAAGGAGGCGAGGCCGGAGGGGACGGTCATCGCTCCCGTACGCACGGCGGAGGGCGCTCAGGGTGAGGTCCAGCTGACTGACCATGACCTGGGGCTGACCTTGGACGATTGGCGACGGCTACAGCTGGAGGAAGCCCCACTGCGAACGCTACGCGCCTCAGCAGAGGCAGGGGGGGAGGAGTACATCGTATGGGAGGACCTCCTCATGCGATGGGACCCGACAGGGCGCCGACGATGCCTGGTAGTTCCGGAGTCGCTGCGTCAACAATTGGTTATGGACGTACACGGCCGCCAGCTGCTGCACCTGGCGGGGCGGAAGACACTGTACACATTACAGAGTCGGTACTTTTGGCCAGGTATGACCGCTGACGTGCATCGATGGGTCGCTACCTGCGTCAAATGTGCGCGGCGAAAGCCGCCACCCCGGGTGAGCCGGGCGCCCCTACAGCCCATCACGGTGACCAGGGTCAACGAATTGGTTGCGTTGGACATCCTGGGACCACTGCCGGTCACGCCACGGGGAAATAAATACCTGTTGGTCGGAGTCGAGTACTGCACGAGGTGGCCGATGGCGTGGGCCCTCCCGGACCAAACGGCACAGACCATCGCCGATGCCTTCGTGGGAGGCTATGTCCTTGATAAGGGGGCACCGGAGCGGTTGCTCACGGATCAGGGCAGGAATTTCTCCTCACAGCTTTTGAAGGACGTCTGCTCTATCCTGGGCACTAAAAAGGTCCGAACATCTCCGTATCATCCCCAGACCGATGGGATGGTAGAGCGGCTTAACCGCACCATCCCGGCCAATATTTAATCCACGCAGAAACGATCAAGGATTAATAATATTAACGTGTTTAAGCAAACAGATAGTCCACCGCCGGACTATCTAACTCAGTTGAAGGCCAATGTCGACAAATTATTATCGAGGCTTCACCGCCCCCCCCCCCCCCCATTTCCTATGCGTACGTAGATTGTCAGTAGTTAATTCAATTTAGCCCTGCTATTAGTTAGTGAAATGAAGCCCTGCTATTAGGTGATGAAATTAAGCCCTGTTGCTAGTTAATGAAATTACGTCATGCTATTTTAATGAAATTAAGTACTGCTATTAATCCATAAAATGAAGCCCTGCTATTGGTTATTAAAATGAAGCCCTGCTATTGGTTGTCAACAGTGGCTCTCTTATTGATAGACTCATCCCCGTCATATGAATGTAGAATTTTCACCACTGGCTTGATGCTCATTGGAGCAGGAAATCCATCTGACTTTCGACTTATAACTATCAAAATTGCAAAACTACTGTAATATGTGTATTGTGGTTGCATTGCGACTAGTAGCAAAACCCATACTCCCAGAGAGGACGTGAATTTGAGCTCTGGGGCAAATCCCATGAGGATGAACACGCGTCTGGAGTTTCTTAGCAAGGGTTGAATCATCGCCTGTTCTCGCGCACAAGCACACACGCATCCAGCCGTCTCTGCCGGGGAGAGGAACCGTTGGGGTCTCAGTGGGAATAGACTTGTAACATTTGCAAAAATACATCCACTTGACCATGATGCACAGTCATGTGCTGGGAAGGCGACCTTTGAAATGTAATCCGTCTCTGATTTCTGACTACTTGCAGGTTCTAAAAGTGGTGTAATGTTAGAACCTACTTGGCCTTGTCAGGGTAACGCAGATTCATGGAACTTCCACCAATATGTTCTCTCAACACAAAAGTTATTTGTTGATTGGGGATCATCTCCTGTTTACAGGCGAGTTGTGGAAATTTAACATTTCTATAGGGAGGGGTGGGGTGCGAATCGATCCAAAGCACAACCACTGTTGACTTCGCCATAGCGTGGTAGTGATTTTAATTACCCCCGATAGGATGATGGGACTTAATCAGCCCCCCGGCCAGGAATTCAAATCACAACTTTCCGATGGATGAGCCGCTCGCTTTGCTGCTCTGCCACGTGGCCGCGATGAATCAATTGGATACGGCAGTTCCGGCAAATATGTTTCGAACATCACAAGCAACTGTGTTTTTTGTTGTATCCATGGCACACCACGAGATGAGGAGTTGAGTCAAGGATGCAATGGGAAAAGGAAAAGTAAAGAGAGAAGACAGAAGATAAAGGATGATAAACGAGAGGCCGATGATGGAGAAAGAGCAGAGAAACGGGAGCGAAGGGGTCGGGGAGAGGTGAGGATGAGGGAGGAGGCTACAGCAGGGCACGTCCACGCTGCTGCTGCACAGAGCAGCGTCTGTTTTCACAGCGGGCGGCTGCGAGAGGGGAGGGGCTCAGAGTGGGAGTGGCCACACGGAAGCCACGTGATTCACGGGCAGCTTGAGATGAGTTTACTATACTGCATAGATATTGTATGCTGTCATGTACAGTGAGGGAAAAAAGTATTTGATCCCCTGCTGATTTTGTATGTTCGCCCACTGACAAAGAAATGATCAGTCTATAAATTTAATGGTAGGTTTATTTGAACAATGAGAAACAGAATAACAACAACAAAATCCAGAAAAACGCATGTCAAAAATGTTATAAATGTATTTGCATTTTAATGAGGGAAGTCCTCACTGTATGTATTAATTTATGTGGCTGCGTGACAGAGAAGCGTACAGCAAACATTTGGAAGTTTACAAGTTCAAAGCCCATTTGAGGATCAACTGAGCCCATCATCTCTCCAGGGTCGATAATCGAGTACCATTTTGTAGGAAATCAGTATGTGATCGCTCATGTGACTACACTCGCCCCCGCCAAAGGAACATGGAATTTCCACCACCACTTCTATGTTGTAGTCAGATGAGTACCACCCACATTTTTCAACAAGAAACCACGACCACCAATCATCTGAACCGGTCCCGGGCCTCCCCTAAGTCGACTCAGCCTTAAATGAGTTTCTGGTGCTGTGTGTGAACAAGGCAGCTGGACGTGGTGCTGCCCCCCCCAACCCCACCAACTCGTGTGCCGTGCCGGTCTTCACCACAGTCGCTCGCTAAAAGTCTGCGAAAGCTACTTACTAAGCACACGAGGGGGTCTCAGTCTTGTAATTGTCAGCGCACCTGCGGTGTGGGATTGTGGGATGCGCGTCTCGACCGGCAACTCACAGTTGGGAGCGACTTCTGCGGCGGAGAAGAGGCAGTGGTGGACGTGCAAGAAGCAGAACATCAGCAGGGCCCTCGAACACTCGACGACGACGCCGCCGTTGGGCATGTTGACCGATGTCCGCCTGCACCTTACATACATATATATGTAACGCACGTTGAACTTCTTTCGCACCGCACGTAGCCCGACCGTGGATATTTGAGCGAAGATGCAAAAAGGCACTCAGAGTAAAGTGAGCGCGAACAGAGTCGGGGCTGGGCACGTCTCGCGCGAGAAGTCTACTAGGGTCGAGACGACGAAAATCGCCCACCGCGCAGCAGCTGTCAAGGGATCGTACCAGTGGCGCAAAAAGAACACGGAGCGAGCTCGCGTGAGTGAGCGGCTGCCGGGGGGATTGGGGGGGGGGGGTAGAGGATTCGTCCAGCGGAGTGATGCCGAGGGAGGTGGGAATGGGGGCGGGGGTGGCGTCAACAGCCCCCCCCCCCCATTCAACCACGCCCCCCCCCAACCACGCCCGCCCATTCCGTCCGGTTCCACCCAAACGGACGCTCGGTCCGCAGTGGAGAGATGGGCGTCGCCCTGACTCACACCCTCCCCCCCCCCAGGCCGACACTGACCCCCTCCCACACCGACCCCCCCCTCGTACTCAGAGCGCAGAGCCCCCACCACATGAAGGCGCTTTGAGTGAAGATCCGAGACGCGGACCCTTTAAGGCCAGCTGGCACGCCTGGGTTAAGGTCAACAACTCGCGATCCAATGCTGGATGGGTGGTGATGCTGGCACAGTGGTAAGTGCTAGGTCAGTGGTAGTTCTGGCTCAGTGGTAATGTTGTCTCAGTGGTAATGCTAGCTCAGTATTGGCTCAGTGGTAGTTCTTTACTCAGTGGTAACTCCATGGTCGTGCTGGCTTTGTGGTTATGTTGACTTAGTGGAAGTGCTGGCTGAATACTGGTTCAGTGGTAGTGTTGGGTCAGGGGTAGGTCAGTGGTAGTGCTGGCTGAATACTGGTTCAGTGGTAGTGTTGGGTCAGGGGTAGGTCAGTGGTAGTGCTGGCTGAATACTGGTTCAGTGGTAGTGTTGGGTCAGGGGTAGGTCAGTAGTAGTGCTGGCTGAATACTGGTTCAGTGGTAGTGTTGGGTCAGGGGTAGGTCAGTGGTAGTGCTGGCTGAATACTGGTTCAGTGGTAGTGTTGGGTCAGGGGTAGGTCAGTGGTAGTGCTGGCTACGTGGTAGTAGTAGCTCAGTGGTAATGCTGGCGTGGTAGTGTTGGCTCAATGATGTCTCAGTGGTAGTGCTGGTTCAGTGATTGTGCTGGCCCATTGGATACTCCGAAGTCAGACGTATATTGTCCCCCCTCCCTCCCCTCGTAGCGAGATGCCGGGAGAGAGATACAGACGAGAGATGAATTGGCTTGTTACATTTGCGAGGATCTGAATTGGAGCTGATGTTTCGTGAAGCCGTATAAAGCACTGCGTGTGCTCGTTTTCTTTTTTGGGAGGAGGGGAGAGTCATGAATTCCGCGGCCCCTTGAGCTGATAGGGACTCTACGCTTTTATTTAGTTTGCGTTGTGCCTTAGCATCGCCACTGCTCTGGCCGAGTGGCACGATGGTTAGAATTTGCCACTCGCAATCGGAGAGTTTACGTATGTATGTGTGTACGTTGAACTTCTTTTCGCACCGTACGTAGCCAACCGTGCTCATCGGTGGTGCGGGTAAAGGACATCAAGTTCAAGTTCATTTATTTGGTATAGCCCTGTGAGCCATTCGGCTCTTGAATCGGGTGCAACTGCAACAAACAAAAAACTAAAACATGAACAAGAAAACATCTTAAAGTGAATATGTGACTAAGTGCAAACAGAAAATCCACATCAAACTAAACAAAAAATATCAGTTTTACAGAAATGAGTTTTCAGTCTACAAGGCGGTTCACGTATCTTGTGACCATTTAATTCTCAAACTTTTTTAAAGTAAGGTTTTTTCAAGCAGTAATGAATATGCAAAGAAAGTTTTTTTAGAGTGCAATAAAAGTTTTCAAATTAACTTTAAACCTAGTTTATTTAAAAGTGCATAGCTCCGGTGGCTTCATAATATCGGAAGGAAGAGCGTTCCAGACGGTCGCAGAAGCGCATCTGAACGCGTGCGATGCAGTTGTGAAGTTGAGTACTAGGTAGGGAATTTAGAATTAGAATATTTATTAAGACTGGAGGAATCCGATGATCTGTGAAGCTCTTTTTTACTGATGTCCAGTCAGGGCGGGTCAGAAATTTACAACAACAAACAATTCGAAAACACGATAGGAGTGAAAAGTATAGGAAAAGTAAGCAAACGGTAAGGAGATGGCAGGGTGGCTCAGAGCTCAGAGCAGTCGCTGGGCTGGCACTGCTGGAATTGTGGCTTTGAATCTGGGCGCATCTGCCCATGATTAAATAGGGTGATCCTTAAATGTAAAGAGTTCATGGTTTCAACCTGGGCGCACACACAAGACAACCCCGTTTTGATCGCACACACACACAAAACTGATATCCCATACTCGGGCGCCACGGTGGCTAGGAGATGTTATCTCCCTCGCTTGGTGTCCTTGAGGTCGTCGGTTCGATCACAACCCTGATGCCTGCTGTATATTTGGAGTTTGCGTGTGTCTCTCCTCGTGGTCGCGCGTTGATTTTTCTCCGGGTCTTCCGGTTTTGTTCCTCCACATTTGGAATCAACATGCGATTCGAGTATTTGTCTGCTAGAAATGTCCACATGACAAGCCAAGTCGTTGAGATGTCAGTTGTGGCCAGGTCGCATCTGAAAAAGAGCTATATAGCTCAGTGGGCCTTACCTGGTTAAATAAAAAATAGTTTAGTTTCAAATAGCTTAGTTTAAATTTGGTCTTTCGCTTAATTTGGAAGGAATTCCAGCGGCCGGGGTTAAAACAACACGCTCGTGTCGACTGTGATGCTGTGAATATATCTGTAGCACGCAGGGCGCGTGGAAAAGTGCAGTCAGACTCGTGGCTGTGAATCTCTCGCTTAAGAAGGGAGACGCTTTTGACTTTTAAACCTTTTACTTGAAATCATGGCATACGCCCACAAGGCATCAATCATCGTAATCGTCCGTGATCTATCCACCACTGAATTAAGATCTCCCCAAGCTGTCGTCATCTCTCACAGCTCTGCGATGCGATGATAATATCTATTGGTCCGGCGGAGGCGAGCTGATCTTCATGCAAATCCTCATGCGCGAAAGTTCGCAGGATTTATAAATCGTGGGACCGTGAGAGATTGCGGAGCGCCATGGGGAAGGCCTTCATCCAGCAGTCGATAGATCATGGCAGCTCATGATTGATGATGATAAATGAGATAAATCCTCTTGAGATTACATATTCATTTTGAAACAGCTTAAGTGAAATTGGTACAACAATAAACGTTACTACCTATGTATGTTGATCTTATTTCGCATCGTACAAAGAAAACAGTGTTCATCGAAGGTTACAGTATTATTTATTTTAAGCGACACATTTATCTGGGTGGTTACCAGAAAATAGCAACATGCAGATCGGGCCCATTTTTACTCCAACTCTTCGAGAGAAATATATTTAAACGCTCACGAGATTACTTGGCCTGAGAACTACGAAAAGTTAAGAGTGCAGAGCGAGCTTCTAGAATCTCGTCAGGGGCTGTACAGTACACAATTTAAAATCGTCGACGCTCCCTCCACCATTGCTCTGGGACATTTTCATCCCAACAGTGGCCGTGTTTGTCCACGTGTGTGCGTGTGTGTGCCCCAACACGCGCGCGTGTTTTCAGACTCCATTCTCTACTTGTTGCGCTGTTTCGTCCGCACGTTTTGGTACCTTGCTGACCTGGTCAACGAGCATAAACCATCACGCGAACTCCGGTCATCCTCGCAGCAGAGGCGGCTTTTGGCTGGCCATCAAACAAACGGTCAACGCGCGCTTTCAGATGCATATTCAGTCACGAAAGCTTCGAATCTAGAACTTTCAGATGCACTTCTGCGGCCGTCTGGAACGCTCTATGTACTGTTAAAGCATTTGGATTGAAAACTATTTTTTTTTGAACTGCCTTTTGTGATTAGTTGTCTTCCCCCGCACCTCCGATTCGCACGGTTGGATACGTACGATGCAAAAGAAGTTGAACATACATCACTATATACTGAAATACTATACAGTACACTATACACTGCACCACTTTACTAGATTGAAAACTCTTTTATTTAGAACTTATTTTGTGTTTAGTGTGTTGTCTTTCCCCCGCACCTCCGATTAGTACGTTTGGCTACGTACTAACACCGTTTTGAGACTAGGCTCTGGTCTAACACCGATTTGAGACGAGGCTCAAAAGAAAGCTGTCTCTGGTGTGGACCAATCAGTTTCAAAGACAATACATATATTATCAGAGTACGTTTTTTGTTTGCATTCTGACCACAAGCGTTGTGGTTAATGCAGACATGATTCTTTGTAAAAGGTTTCAGTTTGGTGTTTTAACATCTTAACACAACTGTTTTGTTGCCAGAAAAAAATGGGAAACCTATTCTCAAACATACGCAATCAAGTCGTTGCGGGGTCAAACTTGTCAACGCGCTGACTGGACGATGTGAAAGGAATGTTGCTGGATTTCCATCCTCCTATTGCTGAGCCCCATCACTGCTCCCACGGCAGAAAGCGTGCCCCCGCTGGGACGGGACCCTTACCAAGGAGCACGCGGTCCGCTTTGAACCGCATCCAAACATCGCACGGCAGGTGCGGCAAACCACCCGTGGGTGACACCGGTGGGAGATGAAAAGCGTCTCCCCCCCCAGATTTAGGTAAAAAATTAAAATTAATTAAAGTAAAATAAAAATAAAATAAAAATCACGACGTTTCGGAAGCAACACAAGCCTCCGTCTTCAGGTGGAACAGTCACAGCACGATATCTGTATCAAGTGAGAGTTATTTTTTATTTTACTTTTATTAATTTTCATTTTTTACCTACGTGACTTTACCGAAAAAAACCTAAGAATATACGTCTCCCCCCACCCCGCTCCCCTTCCACAGTGCCTACGGTGCGACCGTGGCTGTCAGAGCCAAAAAACACGGAGCACATCGTTCAGTAATGCCCGCGCTCCGCTCAATAGCCAGCAGCGTCTCAGACATTCACAAACATCGCTCCCGCGATTTCAGCCGCATCACCTCTACATAACAAAAAGGCTCAGTCCCTTTTACATGCACCTTTACATCAACCGCACCTAGTTTACACAGCAAAGGCTCATTCCTAACAGCGTGCTTCAGCCGCACCGAACCTCACAAAAATAATATTCAGGGCCTACCTTGCCTCCTCCCACCCTCAACCAGTATATATACAAATACTGTTTCTTGGAATTTCTCTCACTTGATACAGCTATCGTGCTGTGACGGTTTCCACCTGAAGACGGAAGCTTGTGTTGCCTCCGAAACGTCGTGATTTTTATTTTATTTTTATTTTACTTTTATTAATTTTTAATATCGCTCCCGTATCCCTCAACTGGCTCAGCAGCAGCATTGACCTCAACATAAATACAGCAATGCTGGTAAGGTGTGGTTGGGCGAGAGGGAGGGACAGTACACACAGAGTGCTTGCAACAAATGAACCACAATACCTCGCTGGTCTCGTCGATGAGCATAACCCATCAAGCAAACTCCGGTCATCCTTGCAGCGGCGGATTTTGTCTCGCCATTGAGCAATGACGGTCACTGCATCTCGCGTGGCGCTTTCAGATGCGCTTCTGTATCAGTCTGGAACGCTCTTCCTTCCGATATTAAGAAGCCACTGGAGCTGTGTTATTTTAAATATAGATTGAAAACTCATTTCTTTCGAACTGATTTTTGTGTTTAGTTTATTGTGCTTCCCCCACACCTCCGATTAGCCACGGTTGGTCACATACAGTATGAAAGAATATCAACAGCAACAAGTGTATGTGGTCACTGCAATGGTGATTCGGCGCTTGGGAGTTTGAACTTCTGTGGTTCAAAGTGACATTTGGTGGTGCAGGGCCGGCCCCAGCATGTCCTTTAGAGCCGGCGCAGCTGCTAATCGCGGAAGCATACGGGCGAGGAAGACGCAGCCTCATTTTGACTCGCAATTCCAAGCTCAGCGTATAAGTTCCACGTGATTTTGAGTTGAGACACACGCTTTGTGTTTTGCAATGTGTCTGTATGGAACGAGCCAATGACAATAAACAGGAAAGTTAAATAAATGTTGGTAGCCTCGGGCCTGTGATAGCGTCCAATAAACAAGCACGACGTTTCTCTCTCTCCCCTATTCGCATCAATATCCAGCCACGATAGGTCAGACGTCAGCAGAAATAAAGCTTTGCGTGCAGAGCACAACATTTTTGGCGAGCTCACACGCAAAAAAACAAAGATACTCTTCTAAACCGAAGTTAGATTATTGGGGAAAACGGCCATTGAGTGCCTCTTTGGGCCGGATTCAACATGGAACGTTTGGGTCATTGCCTTCCTATTGTAAGAATGACCAGGGCTCCGTTTAGGCTGAGTCACTGTAGAGGAGGCCAATGCCATAAAGAAATACCCATATCCCTCATGTGCTAGAGCAAAAAATAGAACCAAACATTGATGCAATTGCAACGGCGTACAGTATTGTAACGTCACTGCTCTACAAACTCACACACACAAGTTGTGGTCCCTTACAAAGATAAAGATCCCCAGTATAGCCTGAACAGAATGTTGGGGCAAGTTATGTTAGCGAGCACCTATCAAGGCCGGCACGGCACACGTGGGTTTGGGTGGCCAGCACCACGTCCGGCCGCCTTTGTCTCCCTAGTGGCGATGTTTATATACCTCACCAGATACTAATTTAAGGCCGAGTCGACCTAGGGTCTGTTCTTATAAATAAATTGTCACTGGTGTTGGCCGTGAGCGGGAATTGAACTCAGGTCTCCGGGTTCGCAGTGCAGCGCGCTAACCGCTACACTACCGCTCCCCACTCACCCAGTAACACTCACCAGAGGTCGCAATCGGGTACCCGATACCCGTACCCTACCCGATACCCGGCTACCCGTACCCGGCCGGGTACGGGTAGCCGTTTGCGACCCTGGTGCGGCCGGGTACGGGTAGACCGTGAGTCACTGGTGAGTAACTGTTTGTCACTCATTTCCCAATGTCTTGTCTCTTCTCACAATTCAAGTTCCTAGAATCAACCCACCCGCGCCTGCAACATGGCTTCATCCCAGAGGTCGAAATCAGGTACCCGATACCCGTACCCTACCCGTACCCGGCCGGGTATGGGTAGGGTACGGGTACGGCCGGGTACGGGTACCCGTTTGCGACCCTGGTGCGGCCGGGTACGGGTAAGGAATCAAAACCCGTTTGCGACCTCTGACACTCACCCACTCACCCAAGAGGATTGCTACCGGTCCGGAATTGAGCCAGTCAGTCATGGGATTTGACATGTGTTCGAGTGGAAGCAGGAATGGATTTGTGCTGAGAACCGGCACACGTATTGCGTTGTATGTATGTTGAACTTTTTTCGCACCGTACGTAGCCAAACGTGATAATCGGAGGTGCTGAACTTGTATGACAGTTTACAGCACAGTTTTGATAGAACCAGCCCGGCTAAGAAACTGGTCTGCAGGGTTTGGTCTGCGATGAAGGTGGCAAACCGAGCTTGCGACTGATGGAATCCATGACGGAGGATCCAACTCAGGTGGAGATTTTTTTTGTAGCACCATGCACGAACGACTGCACCAAAACCACCGCTCCTAACGCACACACACACACGCAGAGGGACAGCGATGTTTGGAAGAAATTTGAAAAAATCCACAGCTTTTGCAGAAAGTCAGCTGGTGTTGTTGTTGGCCGAGTGGGAATCACTGAAGACCTGCATTAGGCCAATGACTTCCTCTTGAGATTAAACAACAGAGCCCTGCCAGCCTCTTGTATTTTATTGAATGTTTGGACACTGACACAGAACACTTCGCTTTGTTCACTCGGCCAACACTCCACGTGCGCTTGGGACTGCCGTTATCATAACACATCAATGGAACAACTCCCCCCCCCCCCCCCCCCACAAACTATAAAGAACGTGATAAGAATGGTAAGTCTTCTTGGTTCTTTCGGTAAAGTCACGTAGAATGGAAATAATAAAATAATAAAAATAAAACATAAAATAATTATCACGACGTTTCGGCCACAACGCAAACGCAAGCAGCCGTCCTCAGGTGGAGAACAGGTCTGTCACGTCGTGAGAAATATTTTATGATGTTTTATTTTTATTATTTATTATTTCCATTCTACGTGACTTTACCGAAAGAACCAAGAAGATGAATCCCTGCAGTCACGAAAGCTTTAAATCGAAAAAAATGGTAAGCTTTGCTTGTAAATGCGCAGCTCTGCAATTGCCTGCTCACGCCACTGCTGACTGAAGGGTGTCCAACTACATAGAGCTCTATAGAGCGTTGGTCTACTCTTCCACACTGGCCAGTACGTCTTTGAAGAGGTAGAACTACCCACACTTTACCCCACCACACTCGGCCTGCCGATCGACCCTGGAATACACATTTATAAACTAGACTAAACTATACTATGAGACCTCCTTTACCAATGGCAAAATAAAGTGATAGGTTTTTACCCTTTCAACTGGTACAAAAACTGCTTGGAGTAAGGCCACTGCACCAGCGGTGAAAGGATAAAAACCTATCACTAGACTAAACTATGTTCATTTTACCAGGTAAGGCCCACTGAACTGGATAGCTCTTTGTTCCGAAGTGACCTGGTCACAAATGATAGACCAACAAAGTGGTTCATCATGTGGAGATTTCTAGCAGTCAAATACTCTAAACGCTTATTAAAATAAAATATTTTAATTTTATTTTTTATTAATTTTGATGTTTTACCTACGTGACTTTACCGAAAAAACCTAAGAATATGAATCCGTGCAGTCACGAAAGCTTCAAATCTAGAACTCTAAACGCTTGTTTCTAAATGTGGAGGGGAAAACCGGAGGACCCACAGAAAAATCCTTGCGACCACGGGGAGAGAGACACGCAAACTTTAAATATAGAGCAGGTGTCAGGGTCAGGATCGAACCCACGACCTCCTGCATACCAGGCGAGGTAATTAACATCTCATAGCCACCGTGATGATGATGATAGAGAGAGAGAGAGAGAGCCGTAAACTCCAAATATAGAGCAGGTGTCAGGGTCGGAATCGAACCCACGACGTCCTGCATACCAGGCGAGGTAGTTAACATATCATAGCCACCGTGGTGCCCCAGATGAGAGAAGGGGTGATATGGGAGGCTGCAGAGGACTAAGATAGACAGTCAGTAAGATTGGGAGAGTAGAGAGGAGTGGACGCGTGACTAGAGGCAGGAGAGGACGATAAATATTATTTAATTTATTTACTTTATACGTGACTTTACCGAAAGAACCAAAGAGTACACAGTGGACGATGTCAATTGCGATCCACTCGTGAAATGTCCCGCTTAGCCGAAGTCAGTGGCCTCCTTTCAGTCCAGACACTCTCCTTTATTTTGATTTAAAGCTTTCGCGACTGCAGGGATTCATATTCTTGGTTCTTTCGGTAAAGTCACGTAGAAGGGAAATTATAAAATAATATATTGTTTTATATAAATATTATTTTATTATTTCCCGTGCCTTTATCGAAAGAACCAAGAATATGACTCCCCTTCATGTAAAGTATCAGAAACTATCTTAAGGCAAATGAAAGCGTGTATTTACAAAACAAAACATATTTTAAAGACATCTATACACGACACACCATCATTCTGCACACCAAACAGACGTTAATCATGCAACACTAAACAATTCAACAGACATCCTCTTCCTAAGCTTTGCTCATTTAGAACATCTATTAAGAGAGTGAAATGTTTTAAATTGTGAGTGACAGGCAAGCTCTTACAACCGTACTCAATTTAAGAACCTTGCCATTAAAACATAGAAGATTGCAAGTTAGATCGTGCTGTTTTGTTGCGAACTGCTTGGCGTCGTGGTCCCGCGTTCAGCGATTGTGAAGACAAAGCTTATTGGATAATATAGGTTTTTTTGGGTTAGGGGCAGTCCATAAATGACGTCACGCGATTGTGGACGATTTTTGACCCCCCCCTTCCCTTCGTCACACGGCGTCACAAAAAGTCAGATCCCCCTCAAATATGACGTTACAAAGTTCTGCCCCCCCCCCCCAAAATAAAACATGCTTCAAATCGCTTTAAACTATTGTCATTGTAGTGCGTATTTAATGTTGCGCTGCACTCTGATGTTGTAGGAGAAAAATGTATTAAAAAGTCTATTTAATTAAGTAGAACGTGTTGTCTATATTCATTTAAAGTTGCGCATTTTGATGTGACGTCACATTTCTCAACCCCACCCCCCCTCGTCACACATCGTCATAAATGTCTGACCCCCCCTCCCTATGTGCGTGACGTCATTTATGGACGGCCCCTTAGATTGCGTAAATATTAAACCCGCCACCACCCGACACAGCTAATTAGTAAGGGTTGTAACGTAAACAGAACTTGCCAATTCGTTACTAGTACAGCAAATACACAACATTTACAATCCCAGTACGACGTTTCGCCAGCCATTACAACTAGCTTCGTCAGGCGACAGCCAGATTTGTGGAGAAATTCTATTTTTTTCCTTAAATAGACTGATAGATGTGATGACATCTTGTGAGGTGCCAAGGGGGGGGGGGGGGGGAAATGAAAACATGAATTACAATGGATATCCGTTGCCGGTTGGGTTATTCATATGGTAATCAGCGTACATTATACATGCACGTAGTTGCGGCTTTAACGCCACATTCATATTTACGCGATTTAACCAAACATACGAATATTGTATTTCGATTTAAAGCTTTCGTGACTGTAGGGATTCATCTTCTTGGTTCTTTCGGTAAAGTCACGTAGAAGGGAAGTAATAAAATAATAAAAATAAAACATAATAAAATAATTCTCACGACGTTTCGGCCGAAACGTTGTGAGAATTATTTTATTATGTTTCGGCCGAAACGTCGTAAGAATTATTTTACGATGTTTTATTTTTTATTATTTTATTACTTCCCTTCTACGTGACTTTACCGAAAGAACCAAGAAGATACGGATATTGGTCGCGAATGCCACGTGTTAAACCAAAGCTTCATAGAGCGGTGAGGGGGGGCGGAGCGAGCGTGGGATGGGCGTGGCCTGCGGGTGTGTGACGTCATAGATTTAGCACCCGTCCCCCACACGTGACCGCGCTCAACGGTGACGACACGCAATCATCACGTGCGCGCCTCGAGTGGACGTTATTGCTGGTTGACAAGACGGGGAGCCTGTTGTTTGTCGAGGGCTAATCAAGGGCTAATCAAGAGATAATGGAGCTTCTTAGGGCCTGCGCAGGTACCGGCGCGTGTGTGTTTGTGTGTGTTGGTATACATTGTCGGGCGTGGTGCTGGCCACCCACCCCCTCGTTCGTGTACCGTTCCGGCCTTCATAGGTGCTCGCTAACAGCACTTGCCCCTTACAGTCTGTTAAGGCTACACGGGGGATCTTTGTCTTTGTTGGTATACAGGAGGTCGTGCCTTACATACGACGTGACATCGAGTGTCAGCACACACTCAATGTTGCTCAACCACATTTATCTCAGCTGTCTTAGTGCTTCTGTCTATATGTGTGTGTCTCTCTCCATCTCTGTGTTCGTACTCTAACTTTGTGTCCTGATCTCTATGTGTTTCTCTAAGTACAGTACATGCATTTCGACGTCTGTGTCTCTGAATGTCTGTGTCTCTCTATCTCGGTGTATTTGTGTGCACGTGTTTGTCTCTGAATGTCTCTGTGTGTGTGTGTCTCTGTATTTCTCTGTGTATCCGTGTGTGTGTGTGTATGCATGTCTCTGGGTGTGTTATGCTTTTTTGTGTCTTTATGTATGTGGATGATTTGTGTGTCTCCATGTTTGTGTGTCGATGTCTATTCGCGGATAATATTGTTTTTTTTTTCACGTGACTCCTCTTTTCCTCACAATTCACGGATAATAAGGTTCCGTTCCACAAAAATGTATAGAATATGAATACGCAGATAATCCTAGGTAATGGGCGTGGCCTGCGGGTGTGTGACGTCACATAATTAAGCCCCGCCCCTCGCACGTGATCTCGCTTCACGGTGACGACACGCAATATCGTAATCACGCACGCTGCTAATCCACGTTATTGCGGATCAAGAGTTTTAAACATGAATGATTTATTCAGGGGCTTCTCAGGGCCTACACAGATACCGACGCGTGTGTGTTTCTGTGTACACAAGTGTCTGGCCATGAAAACCACTGATAATGTTGCTTTACATACAACATAACAGAGTGTCTGCACACACTCAATGTTGCTCAACCATATATTATCTCAGGTGTCTCAGTGCTTCTGTCTATATGTGTCTCTCGCCATCTCTGTCTTTGTACTTTACTTTCTCTACTTATCCCTATGTGTGTCTCTAAGTCCAGTACCTGCATCTCGTTGTCTGTTTGTGTCTCTGTATGTCTGTGTCTCTCGATGTCTGTATTGGTGTGCTTGTGTGTGTCTCTGAATGTCTCCATGTTTCTGTGTGTGTCTCTCTGTATTTCTATGTGTATCCATGTCGTTGTGTGTTTATTATGCATGTTTCAGTGGGTGTGTTCTGTCTGTTTTTGTGTCTTTACGTATTTTCGCGTGAGTCCATGTTGGTGTATCTGTATCTATTCGTGGATACTATGATGTATGTTTCACGTGAATCTTATCCGCAAAATTCATGGATAATAGGGTTACATAATACGATGTACTCTTGGATTCCTTCTATTCCTTGGCTGCTATACCACTAATATTTTCGACCTTTATCCGTAATTTCTTATGGTGACCAAATTGTTGTAATTAGTTGCATATGGGTTCCAGACCCCATGCATACCAGTAATCACATTCTGTAAAATAACAATTAATTTCAATTACCAATGAACCTGACGTTTTTAGACTATGATAAGGCATTCTACTCAGAAATAGCAATATGCATATTAGGAGGGAAGTCAGACAAGCTGACACTTTTCCCAGAATTTTTCATAGTGAAATTAGGAAAATATTATTTAATTCGAGAAACAAACACATACAGTAGAACCCCACTTAACGACCACCCCTGTTGACAACAAATCGCTTAACGACGGGCCTCCATAGAACCCATTGTGTATTATATAGTGCTTCGTGGTGGATCCATTGAGCAGGGTTGGGGGCAGGAATTATGTGACCTTACCAAAGAAAATTCCAACGTTTGCCAAAAGCTATTTTGAACATCGATGCAATCATCGCTCTTTGCTTGTGTTTCCAATACTGACCACTGTCCGTTTAATATCTCTCTGCTCTTTCTCCCACAGTGTCCCCTGGGAAGCTATCCAGGCAGACCATTGGACCGTCTGCTCACAGCAATGTGGTACTTCACAGGAAAACCTGTGTAGACCACAATAAACAGGAGCAGATTAAAAAAGACTCACAGGAGCAGCAGCAGCCACATCAGCAAGAGCAGAAAAAAACCATTCAACTTCAATTCATGCGCATTGGCTACGAGCGCACTGTGGAAATTGACATCCCAGAGTCCTGGCCCTGGTCGACTGAGGGCACCTGCTTGGGACAGGAGGTGGAAAAGGAGGCGGTCACGGTGCAGTCCCGGAAGAACGAAGTCCTCTCGGAGTGAGTAAAAGCAAGCGCAGTGAACAAGCTGCAGATGCGTTGCCACTGCAGCTGCACAAACGCACAATCAGCAGACGCACGGCTAGCGGAGAGGGATTCTAGTCCGGCACAATCAAGGGGCAGGTCAACGCCGCTGTCCAAACGGACGAGCTGGCCGTTGATCAACCATGGGATGCCGTGAGCTGGGACAACTCGGACAGCCGTTCCAGCAGCAGTGACAGGGACATAATGGTGTTGAGAGCGAGCTGGGATTGATGTATTTCTTTTGACAGCAAGGCTGTGCTCACCTCAGCAGACACAGAGGCGAATTCGAGACGTCATCCCAGAATCAGACCAACCCTCTCATTGAGTTTTCATCCGTAGTCTGTCTAGCGAGCGATCATGGTCTGGGTTTTCTCAGAGGAGAGAGAAATTGGTGAAGATCTGACATGATGGGCACAATAAGGCCTTAAACCCTTAATGAAAAGGGGGTGGTTGGTGAGCCCTGACGTTGCCAGAAACCCTGCAGAGCCAGGCCGCAGTGTAGGTGAAGTAACGAGTGATGCACACAACGCAGGGATTAACAATCGTTAAAGGGCTGCTACAAAGTGTTTTGAGGAATAGCGGTCCACTTGCATCGTGATTACAGCTTTGGAAGACCTTCAGCTCCATATGAATAACAGTTGTGTACGGTTGTGGCATGGTTGTTGTGGATAGTGGAGGTTATCGAGTGGTAGCCTTTCTCACATAGTAAACATAATTTATGGTGAACATAATTTATTTCACTATAATCAACTATGATAAATTAATAGTTGATTACGACTAGCTACTTGACCCTTATTCTGTATTCTATTGCAGAGTTCAGCCTTTTGACATTCTTGCCGCTTGTTGTTTCTTGTGTTCACAGCAAGGAAGATGCTACCATGACTGCCCTGAGCACCGCCACCACCACCACCACCACCAATGTCACCGCCGCTGCTCTGGATAATGGCCTCGCCACCAGAGCAAGCACGCACCCACAGCCTAGGGAGTTCCACGACTCGCTGATAAAGAGTAAGTAGCAGACGGCATTGCCAACTCGGGGGGGGGGGGGGGTAGCCAGACTGAATTAATTAATCGTTTGAAACAATATGATGGAAACAGTTGCAAAGTTGTTTCTGTGCTGCACTGTGAATTTAGCCGCGGCTATAATGAGTGGTGAGTGATATTTAGAACAGATTCCAGGTTGCGTTGTACACCCACCTGCAGTTTCAAGCACAGTGACGAAAAGTGAAACGCTTCCCATGACTTTCGCGGCATGGCGGAGGTATTTTTCAATAAGTAACGGATTGACAAAGGGCTGTATATTTCTTATTACTTATTATTTTACAACACTTAAGCACGAGATCATAAGATAGTGCAACAGAGTGCGCAAAGAAGGATGAAGATAGTTTGTCCTCTAATATGATGAGTGTGCATGGTCGAGCTCAGGAAACGGTCAACCTAGTAAATTGAGTCCTTGACATTAGCAGAGGTATCCAGATGTAACATTGATGACAACTATGGCCGTGGTAATACCTATACATTAGTGACGAGGAAGCCATTGAATGACAGGATGGCTGGCATGAATCAATGAGCATCGCCGCATCAGTCAATCAATCAAAGTGCTTCGTGGTGGATCCATTGAGCAGGGTTGGGCAGGAATTAGGTAACCTTACCAAAGAAAATTGCAACGTTTACCAAAAGCTATTTTGAACATCGATGCAATCATCGCTCGGTGCTTGTGTTTCCAATATTGACCCCTGACGGTTTCATCCCTCTCTGCTGTGTCTTCCACAGTGCCCGCTGGAAAGCTGCACACGTGGACTCTCCAAAGCCACCTCCTGTACAAGAGCAGCCGTGCAGTCCTCGAGCAACAGGAGATCAAAGAATGTGCACAGGAGCAATATCATCGTCAGCAGCAGCAGCAGCAGGAGCATATTCAGCGCAGCTCGTTGAGACAGCAACCGGCATGGGAGCCGGCACGCGAGCCGGCACGGGAGCAGTGTCATCATCATCAGCAGCAGCAGCAGGAGCTTATTCAGCGCAGCTCGTTGAGACAGCAACCGGCATGGGAGCCGGCACGCAAGCCGGCACCGGAGCAGTGTCATCATCATCAGCAGCAGCAGGAGCTTATTCAGCGCAGCTCGTTGAGACAGCAACTGGCACGGGAGCCTGCACAGGAGCCGGAAATGGAGCCTGCACAGGAGACGGCACGGGAGCCGGAACGGGTGCCGGTCGCTGCCAAGATCCACAAGAAAAAAGGCCTCTGGAAACGACTTAGGACATTCTTCTGCCGACAAAATAATTTTTTCAGAGACCTGATCGCATATGAAATGGATGTGGATACAGGCACATTTGTCAATGTGATTTGTAAATATTTTTCATAATGTATCAAGAGTTAAGATTAGAATGTACATTTTTATCGAGGTAGTGTTTGTTACGAATGTAAATAAATATTATGATTCAGACTTACCGTGAGTCCTGATGCTGGCTTTATTGTCGGAAGGAGTGCAATCAGTCAACACAATTGTACACACCGGGGCAGGCATGCACATGCACACATAAAGAGATACACGGGGAATGCACGTACAAATACCCTACTGAGTGACGGTGATGTTACCACACTGCCTGTGGTAGGCCAGGTGCATTCTGAGTCCACGTGAAGTGTCGAAGGCTCACTGACAGTGGGTCATGGGATAGACCCAGGTACAATGGGTTGACTGAGATGACTGGCAGATGCACCACCTGTGCCCCTTGCAGTGCCATCTTGCTGTGTTTTAGCCGCCTGGCTCTCCGCCTGGCTCTCCACTCGTCGTGAGCGTTGCTCCTTTTTCCTCTGTTGTTGTTGGAAGGCGACTGCATCCAACTGCCCAGTGGCGTCCTGCACGAGCCTCCTCCAGAAGCCAATCTTTACACCACTCGTACCAGTCTTTGGCAAGTCCACTCAGCTCCATAACCTTCTGTACTGCATCGGTCCATCTCTTCTCTAACCCGTTTACCCCCCTTTATCCAGCAAAAATAAGCCTGGTTAAGCCCATGATGGATCATAGGCAGGCCAGCCTGAATCTTTCTAATCGGCGCAGATGTTCCATTAGAGGGGTCCACGTTTCACAAGCATAGAGAAGGGATGGAATGACCGTGGCTGAGAAGACCCGAAGCTTCGTGTGGAGCGACAGATTAGGGTTGTGATCAAATCCACGACCTCCTTGCATCGCAGACGAGGTAGTTGACATCTCGTCACCACAGCTGGCACTGCTAAACACCATTTTACGGTTTTGTTTTTCACGCTGTGAGACATGTTTCATGATTAATGTTATCTTCGCAATCATAATTGTAGCCTGTTCGAGTACCTGCTTCTGTAAAACCTAATAAAAGTGGGTGTCACCACGCTACACGTGTACCAGGCCTACGCCTTGTTATTTTACTTAAAATGAAACATATTCACATCAAACTTGTAAAATGCACCAATTCTGTTATGAACGTTTGTCGCGGAATTTATTGGGCCAACAGTTTTGGTCAACAGTGCCACAAAGTGTTCCATTGGTCCGTTAATTACATCGCGTTTCTGAAAACGTGTTTATTGACATAAGTGTCAGGACAAATTATCAGGAAAACATTGTTGAGAAACATTTATTTTCCATGCGTTTACAGCGCAGGATTGTGATGAGGGTTCAGCAACTAAAAAGTTTATGGCCCCAAACAGCTCAAGGGGTCCTGGATGCATCATGGGAAAAAATGGCAGCAGAGCTGTGCCAAATATCTCAATTCACATCCTGATAACAATTAAAAAGCTCCCCATTCCAATGGTACTGTGCAAAACAAGTTACAACGTATTTCAGCCTTTGTTTCGTGCAACTTTGCGCTATTCTGTAAACTGAGTTATTAATAATCATTAAATGTTTCAAGCACCCTTAAACAATCGTTCTCAGGGCGCTATGCATGGGAAGGTGGAAAATAGTTGAACGTCAACCAAGGAAAAGAAGTGAAGAAGACGTTTAAAAATAACTAAAGAGAGAAAGACATTTTAAACAGATGCGTTTTTAGTCCAAATTTTAAGATTTGTGTCTAGGAAGTCCTGACCTCGAAGGGGCAACGAGTTTCAGAGTTTAGGTGCCGCAATTGCAAAGGCACCGTCGCCACCCAAGTGTGACGCCTAGACCGTGGGACAATGAGCAATTCTAGATTTGAAGCTTTCGTGACTGCAAGGATTCATACTTAGGTTTTTTCGGTAAAATCACGTAGGTATAAATAAATAATAATAATAATAATAAATAAAAATAATAGAAATATTATTTTAATTTTTACCTACGTGACTTTACCGAAAAAACCTAAGAGTACAATGAGCAATGCACAGTCTGAGAAATGTAATGATCTTGATTGAATATGTCTGAAGGAGGTCCTGAATGTAGGGAGGAGAAAGTCAATTTCAACTGCTCCGCTTGTAGTCACGTGATGCACCAAAAAGAAATGTGTCCGCCTAGGGCTCCCAATGGGCCCGCACCGTCGCTGCCCATTCCACATTCTCAGTATCGTGGTGTGCTCCGGTGTGGGTAGCTTGTAGAGAGCATCGCAAACATGCAGACACACCGGCGTCAGCAAGCAGCAAGCTTCCGAGGTTGAAGATTCTTAGGGTTAGTACAGTTGCAACACCACAGAGGCTATCAGATGTTAACGACCTCGCCTGGTATACGGGATGTCGTGGGTTCGATCCCGACGCTGACGGCTGCTGTATATTTGGAGTTTGCACGTTCTCCCCGTGGTCGCTTGGATTTTTGTCCGGTTTTTCCCTCCACAGTTAAATTCTGGCGTTTAGAGTTTTTGACTTATATCGATTTCCGCGTGATAAGCCACTTTGTTGTTGAGCTATCATTTATGGCCAGGTCGCTTCTGAAAATTAGTTCTAATAATAGTTCAGTGGGGCCTTACCTGGTGAAATAATTTAGTTTTTAGCGCTTAGTTACTTAGTAGGGCAGACGAGACATCATCCCAGGGTCGCCACGACGCTTCTGAAAACGCGTCTCCTAGTCTACGTTGGGCTGTGGGACAAATTCTCACTCGACTTGTCCGGGCGTATTGTCTGGACAATGTGCATTGTTGGTTGACGTATTACATCTGCAACGCTCTTAAAAAGGCTTTGACGAGGCACTCCCTCCTCATTATCTCAAACGCCCCCTTTGTTTTGGCGCTTCGAGATGTTCTCCAGAGGAAGCCGATAGGCGTATGAAGAATACATTATGATGATCATAATGTATGATGATAATGGCTCCATCGCCATCATCATCACGATAGTTATAAGAACTTGGGAACAGAGATGAGCAGTGTGAGTGTAGAAGCGCCAAGAGAAGTGCTGTGACCTACAGGAACGGTGATTTGAATATGATGTCCCTAAACTTGCGTTTGCTCACCGATCATTGCATTGCTCTCTCCGTGTAGATCTAAATTCCCATAATCATAAGTACAAACAACAACAACTCAAAATCGTTCATCAATAATGCCGCCGTAAAAGGAGCAAAAAAAAATGGCCAGTGACGTTTCCGGCAATAGCCTTTCTTCATTGATTGATGTGTTATGAAGAAATGTCGCCAATTATATATTCGTCATAAAGCAGCGGCGTTATTGAGAAACAAAGATGGCCAACTGCATCGCGCGCTTTCAGATGGGCTTCGCCAGCCGTCTGGAACGCTCTTCCTTGCGACATTACTCATCATCTTTAGAACTGCTTTTTTGTCCTTAGTTTATTGCCCCCCCCCCCCCCTGCCCCTCACCTGGGTTGCCTACGTACATCGCGAAAGAAGACCAGCAGACATACTGTCAACAACGCAGCAGCATCAACCACCAAATAATTTATCAAATTCCGTACGGCGCAGCACCGGGCAGAGAGTGCGCGTTCACGTCACGCACCGATGGATGCGGTAACGGAGCCAAGTGAGTGGGCAAACGAGATCGGCAGACGTTGGAATGACGCGTGAGTCATGGGAAATTACAGCACGAGCTGTCGGACCGCACGGGCTTATTAGGGTGGAGTGGGCGCTGAGTGGCGTCTGGTTAAAACAGGTCACAGGAAGCGCGGAGCGACTTTTACGCGGCCACACGTTTTTTTGCTTTGACAGACGAGATCGCGACATGATAATTGTTTTTTTTTTATCTTTTATATTAAGTTCACTTGCTTGCTTGCGCGCTTACGACCGTGCAAATATTTCGGTCGTTTTTAACTCACTTCCCGTGATCCAATCGAGCTGACATTTTGCACACAGACTCGTTGTGCGTGACAATTTATTTTCGTGAATTTTTTTTTCCATAACTTTACACTTTTTAGGAAAAAAAATTTCTATTTAATTACCAATTGCTTAATGGTGAAATGCAATCATCTGACCCATAGGTGGCAGCCATTTTCAAGCCAGAGGACGAGAGGACTCTAGCCGCCACGCATATAAAGGATTTATAGTGAAAAACTTTGTTTTTACTGGTTATACTTATTTTACCGTTCTATCTGGCAACAAAACTGACACGTTTTTTACAAGGAGTCATGTTTGCATAGACCACAATACCTGCAGTCATAATGCAAACAAAAAACATAACTCTGATAATGTGCACTGTCCTTGAAGTTGATTGGTCCACACCCGAGACAGCTTTCCTTAGAGCCTAGTCTCACATGGGTTGGACCAGATGACGCCAAAAGGCGCACAACTCAAAGACAATGCACCATCAGAGTCTGAGAGCTCGGGGTAAGCATTTACACCATTGGAACCTCATTTGCCATTAAAAATATGATAATAGTTTTTTTACCCTTCTATCTGGCAACAAAACTGACACCTTTTTTTACAAGGAGTCATGTTTGCATAGACCACAATACCTGCAGTCATAATGCAAACAAAAACATAACTCTGATAATGTATGCACTGTCCTTGAAGTTGATTGGTCCACACCCGAGACGGCTTTCCTTAGAGCCTAGTCTCACATGGGTTGGACCAGATGACGCCAAAAGGCGCACAACTCAAAGACAATGCACCACCAGAGTCTGAGAGCTCGGGGTAAGCATTTATACCATTGGAACCTCATTTTCCAGTAAAAAATATGATAATTGGTTTTTTACCCTTCTATCTGGAAAGATCGCGACATCTTTGGTCTGTGCGCGGCTGTGCCATCGCACGTTCTATTGGGGCACCACATCTCCCTGTTTGATAAGAGCTTGGATCGGTTTTAGTTTGTTTGTGGTCCAGCAGTGGAACTGCTGAACCAGCGAGAGAGCTGTCACAACAACAAGAGGTTGATTATGTGGCGATGGGCAAGCAAGCAAGCGGAGTCTGAGCTGGAAAGGAGTTCCATCCCCGGACGCAAGCACGTCAGTTGTGTTAATGGGGGAGATCAGGGAGAGAGATTAGGGAGAGAGGGATTAGGGAGAGAGATTAGCATGAAATGAGCTTACGTCACCGCATAAGAGTATAATCTCCGCATGTGCGCACAACAGCAGTGTTAATGAGAGATTAGCACCATGAGAGTGCAATCCAAAGGACGTGTGAACATGAGAGTCCAATCCAAGAGATCGGCTGGAGGGGGGGGGAGAGAAGGGGGGGGGGGGAAAGAGAGAGGGGGGGGGGCAGAAAGTGAGACTCTGCAGCAGTACTCTTTGATTCTTTCGCTAAAGTCACGTAGGAATAAACTAAAATAAATCACGACGTTTCGATCGCAACACAAGCGACCGTCATTAGGCGGAACAGATACAGCAGGAGGACGAGAGGACGAGAGAACACTGGGGCAATAACAATGATTTTAACTTGTACAGCGCACAGCATTCACTCGCCTCTCAAAGAGAATGACTCAGATGCGCGGGGAACCAGACACACGGGAATATTTACACGTGGGAGGAACAAACCGAAGGACGTGGAGGAAACCCACGCGTGCTAGGGGAACACACTCGATCCCATACAGAGGGAAGAGATGGAGGCCACATGTTCAATCCCACATTCTGCTGGCGAGCCAGGGTATGGCTCTATCCTCGATGCTCACGGGAAGGGAATTTCATTACATTTGTGCAGTCATCCACTCACCCTCGCCTCCACAGAACAGGATCACAGGCATGGGCGGCGTCATGCCGAGTTGTCTCCAAATATTGTTAATGTTCAACTGCCCCCAATGCTGTATTAATAACATGAATAGCAGAATACCAGTGTGGTGGTACAAATCATATGTTACGCTACTCGTATATTTGGAGTCGAGCAGTGGCGTGGTGGTACAGCGATAAGCACCTTCCACTCTGAACCTGACGGCCTGAGTTTGATTCCTGGTCTCATCTTGGTCAGCACATTATAGATCCGTTGGACAAAAACACCACCGTAAAAGCTGAACTCCTGACGGGGATTTGAAACTCACCACCCCTCCTGAGTGAGGCTAGTGCTCTAACCGCACGCAGAGACGCTCCAAACTCAGAAGCACCGAAACCCATTTGAACCATCTGCCGCAGGGGTTGGCAACCAAAATAACAAGACGGTACAAAACTCCAGTATTTGAAGAGCCCCAATGAATGTGAATGTGTAGGGGTGTCAGGGGAAGGATTCCCACCAATAGATGGGTTAGTGCAGGGGTCTCAAACTCAAATTACCTGGGGACCGCTGGAGGCAGTATTTGGGTGAGGCTGGGCCGCATCAGGTATTCCACAAAAAAAAACTTTGCTAAAAAAATCCAAACTTCTCAAATGTCATTACTAACAGTTATTTAACTTCAATGGGTTCTTCTGGACATGAATAGAATATTGAAGAACATGAACGGTTCTTCTGAACATGGCTTCTCTTGCCTACTTCTTGCTGCCAGAGACCTGGCAGTGCTTCCTCTCACATAGCTGAGCCACATTTGGCTTGAGGGAGGAAGCAGTTGAGACCCTCAGTATGGCTTGAAGATGATCATCAGTAAGTCTGGACCTGTACTTGGACTTCTTGAAGTTCAAGGTGGAGAAGAGCTTTTCACACAAATATGTGGTACGCTTGAACATTCGGGAAAGCTCAGGGAAGCTGGGGTTCAATTCTCGCAAAAATTGCCCAAGCTCGTCTTCTTTTCCACTCACCTCCCTGAACTTGGCTTTGAGGTCAGAGTTGCACTGCAGGTCAATGAGCTCCATTTGAAGCACAGGAGGGGCATCTTGCACATCAAAGGAGAAGGGATCCGCAAAAATTTGAAAAGTGGCTCTGTGCGTCTTGAAGTCTGCAAATCTGTGATCAAATTCCTCCTGTAGCCTCAAAATGGCATCAACATACTTCTCACCACTGAATGGTGTGCCTGCATTCAGGAGTGCCTTGCATGCTGGGAAATGGCAAAGGTTTGTCTGAGAGAGCTGGGCTTTCCATAACACAAGTTTTGTGGAGAATGCTCTCACGTTGTCATAGGCAGCACTGACGAGCTGCCCCTGGCCTTGTAACTTCTTGTTCAGTACATTCAGCTCATGCGTGATGTCAACAAGAAAAGCTAAGTCCATGAACCATTTGGGATCACTTAGCACAGGAACAGCCACCCCATCCTTCTCCATGAAGGCTTTCACTTCTGCTCTCAACTCAAAAAATATCTTCAAGACGTTTCCCCTGCTGAGCCAACGTACCTCGGTGAAGTAGAGCACATCCTCATATTCTAACTCCATTTACTCTAAAAAAAGTACGGAACATCTGGTGCTTTAAGCCCCTGGATCTGATTTGGTTGATGCATTTCACAACAACAGACATCACATTGTCAAACTTCAGGCATTTGCTGCAAAGGGCCTGCTGATGGATGTCTAGTTGAGTAATGACGTTTGAGGTTGTATTCCTTGTGCACCGCAACTTTTTCTGTACAAATAAGACACGTCGGGGTGCTCATGTGCTCAACAAAGAAATATTGCATCTCCCACTTTTCCTGAAATTGTCTGTGCTCATCACCAACCTTTCTCTTCACTGCAGGCTTTGAAAAAGACATGATTGGGGCTGTGTGACAAGATATATATTCATTCCACTTGCTGTCGCTCACGCAATAAAGTTTCAGTCAAGTGTTTAGCCAACCAACGACGCACGGAGACGTAATTTCCGCAAATGCACGTCATTTCCGCTTTTTTCCGGTAACAACAGGTGCGTAGATTATGGGGGAGGGGGGGGGGGTAATGCGTTCCCATCAGATTTCGTCCCCACACCCCAGTCACAGGCAGACACAGCTGTAGCGGCTGCTACTATACACGCTTCTCTGTTCAAAGCACGGGGATCTGAGCCGGGATGAGCTGTGGATCTGCGCTTTGACACGCTCCGGTGCGCGCACAGTGGAGAGCCGACAGAGGGAGAGGAGAGGACTATATGAGGCAGCGTCATTGTGTGACCACGGGGTTCAAATGCTGCTGGCCACTGTCGGGGCTTTCGCTGCCTTCAGTCACATCACATTTTTCAATACATTTTTGTGCTTACTTTGTGCCGGCGTGTTGGCTTGCCTGCGTTCCGGGACTTATTTGAGCAGATCCGGTACCTCTCGTATCGAGAAAAAAATGAATATTAAAAAAGTTTTTTAAGAAATGATTAAAATAAAATATAACAATATAATGTAATCACTAGAAAATTACGGAGCCCCAGTTGACATCGGTGGATGAATTACTAATTTGTGGCCACGCAATAACAAGATAATCTGCAGACTTCTAAGATGAACCAAAATAATTATGCACATCGTCATGTACAGTCTGTGGCTCGGTGCGTAAATGTCACCACCAGAGGATGAGGGAATTTAAATCATTAAAATTCATCCACACATATCAGGTGTAAATAATAATGTAAAACAGCCCAGACTGTAAAATGTAGATATTAGCTCAATGGCGTGTTATAAACTGCTGCGGTTTAGAATAATCCATCTGCGTAAAGAAGCTCCCAAAACCTCACAGTGCAGCGTGTGCGTAAAGGAGCCGTGGTGTCCCTTGAATTTGCCTTCAATTTAACAAATTGTGTGTGTGTGTGTTCCGTTCGTTTTCTCCGCTGGACACAGAAGTCGCCTTTGCTCAAGATGCCACTTTATTAATCACTGACACAAAGACTGATACCGTCACTGCAGTATAGCCTAAATAAGTCCCACTGCATTGTAAGTGGCATGTGTGTGCTGTTTTAAGCGTCGTTTTATGTGCGTTCCGGGACCTGTGCGCTGTCATATGTACTTAGTGTTCCGGCACCTTGTGATTTACAAATAAAGCACTGGATACATCATGACCTGCGCGAAAGAGGGCGGAAAACTATGAATTTCACCCTCCTGCTCTCCGCGCATCCAAAGCCACTCTTTTCTCTCCCGGCTCTCTCTCTCACTCACTCTCACACGTACACAAACACACACACACCCACGACCCCGCCCCCCATGTCACTCACATGCATGCCGCATTCACTGGACAGGCACACAGTAGGAAACCAGAACATCATAACATTGTCCCACACAGCAGCTAACAGCGGGGTTGCTACAATATAAAAGTCGCGGGCCGCACTAACATTAAACTTTCATATTAAGGTGGGGGCCACAAAATATCGTCCCGAGGGCCGCAATTGGCCCGCGGGCCGCGAGTTTGAGACCCCTGATTTACATTGAATACAGTCACAATAATAATATTACTGTCTAAACCAACTAACTTCTTAAACTTCTAACCGTGGCCTTTTCATTAAAATAATATTTCCCTTTTATCAAAGATCCTCTTTCAGAAGGGTACTGCTTTGGGATGTTTGAAAAATGGTAAGAAACCAGTGTACAGAGAAAACCCATGCAATACGAGGAGGGAAATACCCAAAGTTCAGCTAAATTTAGATTCAATTGATTTCTGTACTAACATCTCCATAGCACCTTCGCTTGTGCATTCAATGGATCATTACTGGACACATGCAAATACACCATGACACATGCAACTACGTGACTTCACACGCAACTTCACCATTATACATGCAAACGCATCATTTCACATGCAGATGCGTACCCAGGAGGTGACTTGGCCTCATAACTACATTCGAGAGGACAAAGAGCTGAACATTTGATTTTGATCCAGTCAGCTTATGCAATTGAATTTTTTATTTTCTTTTTTACTAAAACTTAAAATAAGTTTCTTTGTCGGTAAAAAAAACTTAATTCTAGATTTGAAGCTTTCGTGACTGCAAGGATTCATGCTTATAGGTTTTTCGGTAAAGTCACGTAGGTAAAAAATAAAAAAATAAAATAATAAAATGAAATAAAAAATAAATCACATTAATTTTATTTCTATTATTATTTACATTAATTCTTTTTTTACCTACGTGACTTTACCGAAAAACCTAAGAGTATAACAAAAACTTAACTTGGAGCTTTCGTGACTGCAGGAATTACTCTTTGGTTCTTTCGGTCAAGTCACGTATAAAGAGAAAAAAATAATCATTTGTAGGTCCCACCGAGAATTGAACTCGGATCGCAGGATTCAGAGTCCTGAGTGCTAACCATTACACCACGGAACCCCCACGTAGAGCTGCCTCATTGCACAACCTCTCGGCAGCAGCTGCTGAGCCCAAATTTAGAAAAGTGTTTTCTGAGAACCGAGCCATCTGCACTTGCTCCTGACACCGCATATCCTTTCTGTACTGCCATCTCCTGGCCAGTTTCACAAAGATAATTCATTTTAATATCAAACACGTGAAGGGGCATTACTTTTCCATGAATTCATTTGAAAACGTTAACTCAAAATTTTTATTATTTTATTGAGTTTTATTTTGAGTTATTTTTATGGAACTCTCCATTTAAAACGCTACTAAAAATGTTTACACCTGGCACAATCACAGGGGCTACCAACAGAAAGCGCACATGACATGAGTGCACACTCATCAAGAAATCAACGCACTCACCATTGGCTCCATCCCTCGGGTGCTATTCAGAAAAATATTCAATTAGTCCAACGTGAGATGATTTTCTCTTTGCAACCCTTGAATCTTGAGTTCAAGTTTCAGCGTGACCTCTTGGTTTTATATTTTACGCTAAGTTCAAAAAAAGGTTGGATTTTTAATTTAAATCTAGTTAAGTCTTGCTGGATCGTGATAAAGTGTCACTCTTTTCGTCTTGATAATTGGTTTTTTACTCTTTTATCTGGCAACAAAACTGACACCTTTTTTTACGAGGAGTCATGTTTGCATAGACCACAATACCTGCAGTCATAATGCAAACAAAAAACACAACTCTGATAATGTATGTGCACTGTCCTTGAAGTTGATTGGTCCACACCCGAGACAGCTTTCCTTAGAGTCGAGTCTCACATGTGGGTTGGACCAGATGACGCCAAAAGGCGTCTTCTCGAATTAGTTCAACGCAGTAAGCCCTTTTTTGACGTGCTAATATATTCCTGACCAGGAGATGGCAGTAGAGCAATGGGTTACATCTAAATGTGTTGAGCTTTTGAGTCTTACTCCCTCCGATCTTGGGTTTTCTCCAGGCTCTCTGGTGTCCTCTCACTTGCCAAACAACAACAACAACACGATTGGCCACAACATTCATTTGCTAGGGGGGGGGGGGTCTTAGTTCAAACTTTGGTGGTGCCTGAGAATAGTAATGTTTCACAGCTGGAGTTCGACATTGCTCTGTAAAGTTGCATCAATAACCGCAATTACTTTTTCTGATTAGAACCTTTGTCGGATTAATTACTAGCATTGGTTCGTCCTCAAGCACTCGTCAAAGAATCAGGATGTAAACGTTTGCTACACTTAGGCTGAGCAACTTCTGCCAAAAGTTTGTGGTGTCAGTGGTGTCGTGGTTAGCACTCAGGGCTTTGATTCCTGTACCCTGGTAGCTCAAATTGCAATGAAACCGGCAGTAATTAATTTTATTAACATAATGTAGCTCGAGACACTGCCGAACAGAGATCACATTGCATGGCGATGCGGTGTGATGGTCCTATGATGTCATGGTTTGCTCTCAAGACCAGTGGCGGCTCCTGCAAAATCTCTCAGGGGGGGCAAATGTCTGGATGATTGATAAGGATAAGGTCCACCGATGCAATAAATAAATTAACAGCTTAAGCATGTAAAGGCAACTTCACTTCTTTAATATTAATGAAAAATAAAGTGACTCTTACAATACATCTTGTTTGTTTCTATACTCACTATTAAAACAAACCACTCAAGTTTATTTTATTAAAGATTCCACTAGGTAGCGATAAATTATATTGTTGGATGAAACGTGCTTACGTATGATGACGTAAGCACGTATGATGACGTAAGCACGTTAGGGCTTGCCCTCCCGGAAGCCATAGAGAATGCATTGGAGCGCCCCCGTTCGAAAAAAAACATCTTTGAATGTAAGTCTATGGGGCCACTCGGGGCGATTCTCAGCCAGAGTGAAATCGCCCAAAAAGAGGCAGTACTCCACAGAACGTGACATGACGCTGATTGGACTATATCCAGAGGCTGACAGTGACGGCTAGCGTGACTCTGTGGTTGAATGACATTGGTGGTGCGTCGCCCAATCGCCCTAATGAAGAAACCGCCCCTGCTCAAGACTAAATCATGCGATCTGAGTTCAACCCCCGGCTAACTTCGACTGAGTTTTGCAACTCTTAATTTCACAGTTTCTTCATCAATAAAATAGTGAGTTAAGATTTTAACGGTGAAGATGATCGTGGCAAGCATCTACACTATGGGGACCTCATTTGCCAGTAAAAATATGATAATTGGTTCTTTACCCTTCTATCTGGCAACAAAACTGACACAAAACTGAATTCATTTGAAAAAAGGTGTCAGTTTTGTTGCCAGATAGAAGGGTAAAGAACCAATTATCGAAGATGATCGTGTTTTTTGTTTCTCTAAGGCAGCTTGATTTCCCAGTCAACAGTGGGAAGGACATGAGCTCGCTTGAATCTGCACTCACCGACCTGCACCCCAACACTGTGCTAGAGAGTGGTGTTTGGCCACGATCTCAGCGGGCCCGCCTCCCTGATGCTCTCTCCTGTTCAGTGAGGAGGTCACTCGGCAGAGGTCGCAAACGGGTTTTGATTCCTTACCCGTACCCGGCCGTACCCGTACCCGGCCGCGTACGGGTAGGGTACGGGTATCGGGTACCTGATTGCGACCTCTGGGATGAAGCCATGTTGCAGGCGTGGGTGGGTTGATTCTAGGAACTTGAATTGTGAGAAGAGACAAGACGTTGGGAAATGAGTGACAAACGGTGACTCACCAGTATTATTATTTACATTAATTATTTTTTTAACCTACGTGACTTTACCGAAAAACCTAAGAGTATAACAAAAACTTAACTTGGAGCTTTCGTGACTGCAGGAATTACTCTTTGGTTCTTTCGGTCAAGTCACGTATAAAGATAAAAAAATAATTATTTGTAGGTCCCACCGAGATTTGAACTCGGATCGCAGGATTCAGAGTCCTGAGTGCTAACCATTACACCACGGAACCCCCACGTAGAGCTGCCTCATTGCACAACCTCTTGGCAGCAGCTGCTGAGCCCAAATTTAGAAAAGTGTTTTCTGAGAACCGAGCCATCTGCACTTGCTCCTGACACCGCATATCCTTTCTGTACTGCCATCTCCTGGCCAGTTTCACAAAGATAATTCATTTTAATATCAAACACGTGAAGGGGCATTACTTTTCCATGAATTCATTTGAAAACGTTAACTCAAAATTTTTATTATTTTATTGAGTTTTATTTTGAGTTATTTTTATGGAACTCTCCATTTAAAACGCTACTAAAAATGTTTACACCTGGCACAATCACAGGGGCTACCAACAGAAACCGCACGTGACATGAGTGCACACTCATCAAGAAATCAACGCGCTCACCATTGGCTCCATCTCTCGGGTGCTATTCAGAAAAATATTCAATTAGTCCAACGTGAGATGATTTTCTCTTTGCAACCCTTGAATCTTGAGTTCAAGTTTCAGCGTGACCTCTTGGTTTTATATTTTACGCTAAGTTCAAAAAAAGGTTGGATTTTTAATTTAAATCTAGTTAAGTCTTGCTGGATCGTGATAAAGTGTCACTCTTTTCGTCTTGATAATTGGTTTTTTACCCTTTTATCTGGCAACAAAACTGACACCTTTTTTTACGAGGAGTCATGTTTGCATAGACCACAATACCTGCAGTCATAATGCAAACAAAAAACACAACTCTGATAATGTATGTGCACTGTCCTTGAAGTTGATTGGTCCACACCCGAGACAGCTTTCCTTAGAGTCGAGTCTCACATGTGGGTTGGACCAGATGACGCCAAAAGGCGTCTTCTCGAATTAGTTCAACGCAGTAAGCCCCCTTTTGACGTGCTAATATATTCCTGACCAGGAGATGGCAGTAGAGCAATGGGTTACATCTAAATGTGTTGAGCTTTTGAGTCTTACTCCCTCCGATCTTGGGTTTTCTCCAGGCTCTCTGGTGTCCTCTCACTTGCCAAACAACAACAACAACACGATTGGCCACAACATTCATTTGCTAGGGGGGGGGGGGGGGTCTTAGTTCAAACTTTGGTGGTGCCTGAGAATAGTAATGTTTCACAGCTGGAGTTCGACATTGCTCTGTAAAGTTGCATCAATAACCGCAATTACTTTTTCTGATTAGAACCTTTGTCGGATTAATTACTAGCATTGGTTCGTCCTCAAGCACTCGTCAAAGAATCAGGATGTAAACGTTTGCTACACTTAGGCTGAGCAACTTCTGCCAAAAGTTTGTGGTGTCAGTGGTGTCGTGGTTAGCACTCAGGGCTTTGATTCCTGTACCCTGGTAGCTCAAATTGCAATGAAACCGGCAGTAATTAATTTTATTAACATAATGTAGCTCGAGACACTGCCGAACAGAGATCACATTGCATGGCGATGCGGTGTGATGGTCCTATGATGTCATGGTTTGCTCTCAAGACCAGTGGCGGCTCCTGCAAAATCTCTCAGGGGTGGCAAATGTCTGGATGATTGATAAGGATAAGGTCCACCGATGCAATAAATAAATTAACAGCTTAAGCATGTAAAGGCAACTTCACTTCTTTAATATTAATGAAAAATAAAGTGACTCTTACAATACATCTTGTTTGTTTCTATACTCACTATTAAAACAAACCACTCAAGTTTATTTTATTAAAGATTCCACTAGGTAGCGATAAATTATATTGTTGGATGAAACGTGCTTACGTATGATGACGTAAGCACGTATGATGACGTAAGCACGTTAGGGCTTGCCCTCCCGGAAGCCATAGAGAATGCATTGGAGCGCCCCCGTTCGAAAAAAAACATCTTTGAATGTAAGTCTATGGGGCCACTCGGGGCGATTCTCAGCCAGAGTGAAATCGCCCAAAAAGAGGCAGTACTCCACAGAACGTGACATGACGCTGATTGGACTATATCCAGAGGCTGACAGTGACGGCTAGCGTGACTCTGTGGTTGAATGACATTGGTGGTGCGTCGCCCAATCGCCCTAATGAAGAAACCGCCCCTGCTCAAGACTAAATCATGCGATCTGAGTTCAACCCCCGGCTAACTTCGACTGAGTTTTGCAACTCTTAATTTCACAGTTTCTTCATCAATAAAATAGTGAGTTAAGATTTTAACGGTGAAGATGATCGTGGCAAGCATCTACACTATGGGGACCTCATTTGCCAGTAAAAATATGATAATTGGTTCTTTACCCTTCTATCTGGCAACAAAACTGACACAAAACTGAATTCATTTGAAAAAAGGTGTCAGTTTTGTTGCCAGATAGAAGGGTAAAGAACCAATTATCGAAGATGATCGTGTTTTTTGTTTCTCTAAGGCAGCTTGATTTCCCAGTCAACAGTGGGAAGGACATGAGCTCGCTTGAATCTGCACTCACCGACCTGCACCCCAACACTGTGCTAGAGAGTGGTGTTTGGCCACGATCTCAGCGGGCCCGCCTCCCTGATGCTCTCTCCTGTTCAGTGAGGAGGTCACTCGGCAGAGGTCGCAAACGGGTTTTGATTCCTTACCCGTACCCGGCCGTACCCGTACCCGGCCGCGTACGGGTAGGGTACGGGTATCGGGTACCTGATTGCGACCTCTGGGATGAAGCCATGTTGCAGGCGTGGGTGGGTTGATTCTAGGAACTTGAATTGTGAGAAGAGACAAGACGTTGGGAAATGAGTGACAAACGGTGACTCACCAGTATTATTATTTACATTAATTATTTTTTTAACCTACGTGACTTTACCGAAAAACCTAAGAGTATAACAAAAACTTAACTTGGAGCTTTCGTGACTGCAGGAATTACTCTTTGGTTCTTTCGGTCAAGTCACGTATAAAGATAAAAAAATAATTATTTGTAGGTCCCACCGAGATTTGAACTCGGATCGCAGGATTCAGAGTCCTGAGTGCTAACCATTACACCATGGAACCCCCACGTAGAGCTGCCTCATTGCACAACCTCTTGGCAGCAGCTGCTGAGCCCTAATTTAGAAAAGTGTTTTCTGAGAACCGAGCCATCTGCACTTGCTCCTGACACCGCATATCCTTTCTGTACTGCCATCTCCTGGCCAGTTTCACAAAGATAATTCATTTTAATATCAAACACGTGAAGGGGCATTACTTTTCCATGAATTCATTTGAAAACGTTAACTCAAAATTTTTGTTATTTTATTGAGTTTTATTTTGAGTTATTTTTATGGAACTCTCCATTTAAAACGCTACTAAAAATGTTTACACCTGGCACAATCACAGGGGCTACCAACAGAAACAGCACGTGACATGAGTGCACACTCATCAAGAAATCAACGCACTCACCATTGGCTCCATCCCTCGGGTGCTATTCAGAAAAATATTCAATTAGTCCAACGTGAGATGATTGTCTCTTTGCAACCCTTGAATCTTGAGTTCAAGTTTCAGCGTGACCTCTTGGTTTTATATTTTACGCTAAGTTCAAAAAAAGGTTGGATTTTTAATTTAAATCTAGTTAAGTCTTGCTGGATCGTGATAAAGTGTCACTCTTTTCGTCTTGATAATTGGTTTTTTACCCTTTTATCTGGCAACAAAACTGACACCTTTTTTTACGAGGAGTCATGTTTGCATAGACCACAATACCTGCAGTCATAATGCAAACAAAAAACACAACTCTGATAATGTATGTGCACTGTCCTTGAAGTTGATTGGTCCACACCCGAGACAGCTTTCCTTAGAGTCGAGTCTCACATGTGGGTTGGACCAGATGACGCCAAAAGGCGTCTTCTCGAATTAGTTCAACGCAGTAAGCCCCCTTTTGACGTGCTAATATATTCCTGACCAGGAGATGCCAGTAGAGCAATGGGTTACATCTAAATGTGTTGAGCTTTTGAGTCTTACTCCCTCCGATCTTGTGTTTTCTCCAGGCTCTCTGGTGTCCTCTCACTTGCCAAACAACAACAACAACACGATTGGCCACAACATTCATTTGCTAGGGGGGGGGGTCTTAGTTCAAACTTTGGTGGTGCCTGAGAATAGTAATGTTTCACAGCTGGAGTTCGACATTGCTCTGTAAAGTTTCATTAATAACCGCAATAACTTTTTCTGATTAGAACCTTTGGCGGATTAATTACTAGCATTGGTTCGTCCTCAAGCACTCGTCAAAGAATCAGGATGTAAACGTTTGCTACACTTAGGCTGAGCAACTTCTGCCAAAAGTTTGTGGTGTCAGTGGTGTCGTGGTTAGCACTCAGGGCTTTGATTCCTGTACCCTGGTAGCTGAAATTGCAATGAAACCGGCAGTAATGTATTTTATTAACATAATGTAGCTCGAGACACTGCCGAACAGAGATCACATTGCATGGCGATGCGCTGTGATGGTCCTGTGATGTAATGGTTTGCACTCAAGACTAAATCATGCGATCTGAGTTCAACCCCCGGCTAACTTCGACTGAGTTTTGCAACTCTTAATTTCACAGTTTCTTCATCAATAAAATCGTGAGTTAAGATTTTAACGGTGTAGAATCTAGAAGCATCCAGCAGCATCCCACTACACCGAGGCGGCAGCCGTAGAACCGCGAATCCCGACGTCGTTCTGTTCGCCAAAAGCCGCGTTGTGTTCGATTCGCGTCGTCAAAAAAGTGTGTTCCCTAATACACGAATCGCCGCGTTGTATCCGATTCGCGGTGTGAACACACGCGCCATAGGAGGACAGACTTCTCCATTTTCCAGCAATGAGCCCCCCCCCCCCCGGTTTAATGAGCGTCCTGGTCGCCCCCTCTAAGTATAACAGTGCGGAATGCGCACGGTGACATGTTGCCGACGTGGTGGTTGTGGTGAAGTTGGTGGTGGTGTTGTTCAGAAACTCACTCAGACACACACACACACACAGAGACACACACACACAGAGACACACACACACAGACACACGTACACAGATACACATACACAGATACACACACACAGAGAGACACACAGAGACACACAGACATACACACAGATACACACACAGACACACACAGACACACACACAGATACACACACAGATACACACACAGACACACACACAGATACACACGCAGATACACACACACACAGACATACACAGACACATACACAGATACACACACAGACATACACAGATACACACACAGATAAACACACAGACACACACACAGATACACACACAGACATACACAGACACACACACAGATACACACACACACAGATACACACACAGACACACACAGATACACACACAGACACACACACAGATACACACACAGACATACACACAGATACACACACACAGATACACACACAGACATACACACAGATACACACACACAGATACACACACAGACACACACAGATACACACACAGACATACACACAGATACACACACAGACACACACACAGATACACACACAGACATACACACAGACACACACACACAGATACACACACAGACACACACACAGACATACACACAGACACACACACACAGATACACACACAGACACACACACAGACACACAGATACATACACAGACCTTCTGCAGTGATTGGAGCTCTCTGATTGGTCAAAGCCAACGCCTTACAGCCAATCAGGTTAGGTCCTTCTTACCCACGTGATGCGGGATTTGTTTTCCCGCTAATTTTATTTGGCTCCTCCTTCTCGCCCCTCCCCGCTCCGCCTTTGAGCCAATCAGATTAGGTTCCCCCTACCCACGTGACGCCCCTCCCCGCTCCGCCTCGGAGCCAATCAGATTAGGTTCCCCCTACCCACGTGACGCCCCTCCCCGCTCCGCCTCGGAGCCAATCAGATTAGGTTCCCCCTACCCACGTGACGCCCCTCCCCGCTCCGCCTCGGAGCCAATCAGATTAGGTTCCCCCTACCCACGTGACGCCCCTCCCCGCTCCGCCTCGGAGCCAATCAGATTAGGTTCCCCCTACCCACGTGACGCCCCTCCCCGCTCCACCTCTGAGCCAATCAGATTTGTTTCCCGCCTACCCACGTGGTGCCAGCCGCCATCTTGAGAGTGGTGAGGGCGATTTTTGATGTTTTTGTTTCAATTTCGGTGTCGAAATTAACGATGATGACGACCCCCCAGAGGCACGAGATCGCCTCTCGTGAGGGAAAACACGAGGTAAACAATGTCCTCCAATGTCCAGCCCGTGATTTGCAGATGGTTTACAGCTGCAGTGTTGAGTCTATGGTGTAATGCTGAGTCTATGGTGCAGTGTTGAGTCTATGGGCAGTGTTGAGTCTATGGGTAGTGTTGAGTCTATGTGCAGTGTTGAGTCTATGGGCAGTGCTGAGTATATGGTGCAGTGTTGAGTCTATGTGCAGTGTTGAGTCTATGGGGCAGTGTTGAGTCTATGGTGCAGTGTTGAGTCTATGTGCAGTGTTGAGTCTATGGTGCAGTGTTGAGTCTATGGGGGCAGTGTTGAGTCTATGGGCAGTGTTGAGTCTATGGTGCAGTGTTGAGTCTATGTGCAGTGTTGAGTCTATGGTGCAGTGTTGAGTCTATGGGGGCAGTGTTGAGTCTATGTGCAGTGTTGAGTCTATGGGGGCAGTGTTGAGTCTATGGGCAGTGTTGAGTCTATGGGGGCAGTGTTGAGTCTATGGTGCAGTGTTGAGTCTATGGTGCAGTGTTGAGTCTATGTGCAGTGTTGAGTCTATGGTGCAGTGTTGAGTCTATGGGGGCAGTGTTGAGTCTATGGGCAGTGTTGAGTCTATGGTGCAGTGTTGAGTCTATGTGCAGTGTTGAGTCTATGGTGCAGTGTTGAGTCTATGGGGCAGTGTTGAGTCTATGTGCAGTGTTGAGTCTATGGGGGCAGTGTTGAGTCTATGGGCAGTGTTGAGTCTATGGGGGCAGTGTTGAGTCTATGGTGCAGTGTTGAGTCTATGGTGCAGTGTTGAGTCTATGTGCAGTGTTGAGTCTATGGTGCAGTGTTGAGTCTATGGGGGCAGTGTTGAGTCTATGGGCAGTGTTGAGTCTATGGTGCAGTGTTGAGTCTATGTGCAGTGTTGAGTCTATGGTGCAGTGTTGAGTCTATGGGGGCAGTGTTGAGTCTATGTGCAGTGTTGAGTCTATGGGGGCAGTGTTGAGTCTATGGGCAGTGTTGAGTCTATGGGGGCAGTGTTGAGTCTATGGTGCAGTGCTGAGTCTATGGTCATTCCATTGACAAAATACAAACGCTTGAATTTGTGAATAGTTTACCTCATGAGGGGCATGAGATGTGCCAGTATTCGTTGAGATGACTGTTTTCTTTTTCAGCGAGTACTTAATGCTTAAAATGGACATCGTGGCTGGAATAAAATTGCATCTGTGCTTTGTAGAATTGCACCTTCTATGCGTTTGCTTCTGTGACCTCGCGTAGGGGTCAAATCTACAGAGCACGCTGCAAATTATCGATCCGAGACCCGCAACAAGAGAGGAATTGCGGGGAAGTTCAAGTTCATTTCAAGTTCATGTATTAGGTATAGAGCCCTGTGAGCCATTCGGCTCTTGAATCGGGTGCAACCGCAACAAACAAGAAACAAAAACATGAACAAGAAAACATCTTAAAGTGAATATGTGACTGAGTGCAAACAGAAAATCCAAGAAAAAACAGCAAAATATTGCAGAAAAAATCAACGTACACCAACGCTGTGTGCAAAAACCCCAGTGGGATGCAAGTCAAACAACAACAACAACCACAAGACAACTTAGATTAAGGCCATCAGTCTAACTGTACATCAACAAACAAACATGGCCAAACCAAAAAAACTTTTCGAAATCACCAAAATAAAGCCATGAAAGCAATGAAACAGCAAGAAGTGGAAGACAATGATGGGGAATTTCTGATGAAGATCATTATCTGGATGATGATGGTGAAGATAAGTTAGTGGCTGGGATAAAAATGCCGATTGTGTCATTTTGACTTAAAACTCTCGTGATTGCAGGAATAAAATATTATTTGGTTCTTTCGGTTAAGTTACGTGGAAAGAAAAATAAAGTGAATAAAAGTATTAAAAAAAGCTTTAAAATCTCGAATGTCGACTGTAGCCTGCTTCTTAAGCTGGGTGAGTGTACTGACAGTCTACAATGTAGACTGTAGTGTAGAGTATACATTATAGACTGCCAGTACACTCACCAAGCTTAATGACCAGGCTACAGTCTACAATATAGACTGTCAGTACACTCACCCAGTTTAATAACCAGGCTACAGTCTACATTATAGACTGTCAGTACACTCACCCAGCTTAATAACCAGGCTACAGATTATTATCTACGGAGTCTGTAGTATAAAGTGGACGCATCGTGTTGGGGGGGGGGGGGCGAAGAGGACATGACACTGTGAAGAAATATCCGCAGAGTAACGTATGTACGTCTTGCCTGCTGTAAAACGCGTAAAAGGAAATGAGCTCGTGCGAACGCGCATCACTTGGCAGGGTCCACCCCCCCCCCCCCCACGCAATTGGCGTCAGTTGGTACGGTCGATGTCGAGCAATAAGTAAGTAATTAATAATAGAAACGGCACAAATGTGTTAATTAAACTACTTTAAACTTTACGGACGGGAAAACGGAATAGCCTGTTCCCACCACGGGGCTTAGGGTGTGCCGCCTGGCAAATTATTTCGGTCTTAAACCCCACCGTCCGAGAGCCAAATCCCCCGCAAGCGCGAGCGCACGGAGACTTTTATATATAAAAGAAAAGAAAGAAGAAAAAAGAAGAAAAAAGAAAGAAAAGAAGAAAGAAAAGAAGAAAGATATTAGAACTCCAGGAGACGTCGCTCACGTCCTTGGAGAGTAGCTCAGTTGGTAAAGCATTCACCTACTGACCTATTCTTCAAGTACGTGGGATCGATTCCCGCATTCTCCAAGCGCAATATTTTTTTAAAATCAAATTTTAAATGTTACTTCCCAGCGTTAGTGTCTGTGACATCTTCACATTGGTGAACCAGCCTGGAAGTGCCCTGACCTCTTGTCGCTCTCGATGTTGCTGTTTTGAAGCCCCTGTGAAGACGTTAGAGATGTGACGAGAAATAAAAAAATATTTAAAAAATATTATCGAGCTTGGCAGGAGTGGACCAGTCAGCCGTGTGCCCCGTGACGTCACAGACCCCACCACGTGACTCGCACGTCCCCCAGGGGACCTGAAACGTCGGCTGAGCCGCAGTGTTGATTCTACGGCGCAGCGCGCAGTCTTATCAGTTCTACGGAATCCGAGTCGCACTCGCGTCACGTGGTCGCCTATCCGCACTACGTATTATAAAAGCTCCCTGCCAATCTCACGAGATCGCCCCTGCCTGCAGCCTCCTGCCCGAGGTGTCGGCACGCGACGTCGGACCTCCTCCTCCTGCTGCTGCTGCACTCCACACGAGGACATTGTTGAGTGTGTGAGCACACAACGACGGAGAACATCACTCAAGACCCCCTCCCAAGACGTCGACGCAGCGTTGCGCCGGTGAGCCCTGCGGTAAGGCCTAGTCCCGGGGAGTGCCACCGGTCTCGGCTAGATTGCTCAGCCGGCCGAGGTCGCACCTTGGCCGGCTGGGGGTGGGCTGCTACCCCCCCCCCCCCGTGAGTCAAATCAAGTACATAGACAAAGGTGCCCCGTGTAGCCTCTAGCAGGATGTAGGGGCAAGTGCTGTTAGTAGCACCTATACACAGACAAAGGTGCCCCGTGTAGCCTCTAGCAGGATGTAGGGGCAAGTGCTGTTAGTAGCACCTATACACAGACAAAGGTGCCCCGTGTAGCCTCTAGCAGGATGTAGGGGCAAGTGCTGTTAGTAGCACCTATACACAGACAAAGGTGCCCCATGTAGCCTCTAGCAGGATGTAGGGGCAAGTGCTGTTAGTAGCACCTATACACAGACAAAGGTGCCCCATGTAGCCTCTAGCAGGATGTAGGGGCAAGTGCTGTTAGTAGCACCTATACACAGACAAAGGTGCCCCGTGTAGCCTCTAGCAGGCTGTAGGGGCAAGTGCTGTTAGTAGCTATACACAGACAAAGGTGCCCGTGTAGCCTCTAGCAGGATGTAGGGGCAAGTGCTGTTAGTAGCACCTATACACAGACAAAGGTGCCCGTGTAGCCTCTAGCAGGCTGTAGGGGCAAGTGCTGTTAGTAGCACCTATACACAGACAAAGGTCCCCCGTGTAGCCTCTAGCAGGATGTAGGGGCAAGTGCTGTTAGTAGCACCTATACACAGACAAAGGTGCCCCGTGTAGCCTCTAGCAGGATGTAGGGGCAAGTGCTGTTAGTAGCACCTATACACAGACAAAGGTGCCCCATGTAGCCTCTAGCAGGATGTAGGGGCAAGTGCTGTTAGTAGCACCTATACACAGACAAAGGTGCCCCGTGTAGCCTCTAGCAGGCTGTAGGGGCAAGTGCTGTTAGTAGCTATACACAGACAAAGGTGCCCGTGTAGCCTCTAGCAGGATGTAGGGGCAAGTGCTGTTAGTAGCACCTATACACAGACAAAGGTGCCCGTGTAGCCTCTAGCAGGATGTAGGGGCAAGTGCTGTTAGTAGCACCTATACACAGACAAAGGTGCCCCATGTAGCCTCTAGCAGGATGTAGGGGCAAGTGCTGTTAGTAGCACCTATACACAGACAAAGGTGCCCCATGTAGCCTCTAGCAGGATGTAGGGGCAAGTGCTGTTAGTAGCACCTATACACAGACAAAGGTGCCCGTGTAGCCTCTAGCAGGATGTAGGGGCAAGTGCTGTTAGTAGCACCTATACACAGACAAAGGTGCCCGTGTAGCCTCTAGCAGGATGTAGGGGCAAGTGCTGTTAGTAGTAGCTATACACAGACAAAGGTCCCCCGTGTAGCCTCTAGCAGGATGTAGGGGCAAGTGCTGTTAGTAGCACCTGTACACAAAGGTCCACCGTGTAGCCTCTAGCAGGATGTAGGGGCAAGTGCTGTTAGTAGCTATGCACAGACAAAGGTCCCCCGTGTAGCCTCTAGCAGGATGTAGGGGCAAGTGCTGTTAGTAGCTATACACAGACAAAGGTCCCCCGTGTAGCCTCTAGCAGGATGTAGGGGCAAGTGCTGTTAGTAGCTATACACAGACAAAGGTCCCCCGTGTAGCCTCTAGCAGGCTGTAGGGGCAAGTGCTGTTGGTAGCTATACACAAAGGTCCCCCGTGTAGGTGATGGTTGGTGATAGTTGGTGATGGTGGTGATGGTGGTGGTGATGGTGGTGATGGTGGTGGTGATGGTGGTGGTGATGGTGATGGTGGTGGTGATGGTGGTGGTGGTGGTTGGTGATGGTTGTGATGGTGGTGATGGTGGTGATGGTGGTGATGGTGGTGGTGATGGTGGTGATGGTGGTGGTGATGGTGGTGGTGATGGTGATGGTGGTGGTGATGGTGGTGGTGGTGGTTGGTGATGGTTGTGATGGTGGTGATGGTGGTGATGGTGGTGATGGTTGTGATGGTGGTGGTGATGGTGGTGATGGTTGGTGATGGTTGTGATGGTGGTGGTGATGGTTGTGATGGTGGTGGTGATGGTGGTGATGGTTGGTGATGGTTGTGATGGTGGTGGTAGTGGTGATGGTGGTGGTGATGGTGGTGCTGATGGTGGTGGTGATGGTGGTGATGGTTGTGATGGTGGTGATGGTTGTGATGGTGGTGGTGATGGTTGTGGTGGTGATGGTGGTGGTGATGGTTGTGATGGTGGTGATGGTGGTGATGATGGTGGTGATGGTGGTGGTGATGGTGGTGATGGTGGTTGTGATGGTGGTGATGGTTGGTGGTGGTGGTGGTGATGATGGTGGTGATGGTTGGTGATGGTTGTGATGGTGGTGGTGATGGTTGTGATGGTTGGTGATGGTTGTGATGGTGGTGGTGGTGGTGGTGATGGTGGTGGTGATGGTGGTGATGGTGGTGGTGATGGTGGTGATGGTGGTGGTGATGGTGGTGGTCATGGTGGTGGTTATGGTGGTGGTTATGGTGGTGGTGGTGGTTGTGATGGTGGTGGTGATGGTGGTGGTGATGGTGGTGATGGTGGTGGTGATGGTGGTGGTCATGGTGGTGGTTATGGTGGTGGTTATGGTGGTGGTGGTGGTTGTGATGGTGGTGGTGATGGTTGTGATGGTGGTGGTGATGGTTGTGATGGTGGTGGTGATGGTGATGGTGGTGGTGATGGTTGTGATGGTGGTGGTGATGGTGGTGATGGTGGTAGTGATGGTGGTGATGGTGGTGGTGATGGTGGTGATGGTGGTGGTGATGGTGGTGATGTTTGTGATGGTGGTGGTGATGGTTGGTGATGGTGGTGGTGATGGTGGTGGTGATGGTTGTGATGGTGGTGGTGATGGTTGTGATGGTGGTGGTTATGGTGGTGGTGATGGTGGTGGTGGTGATGGTGGTGGTGATGGTGGTGGTGATGGTGGTGGTGAGGGTTGTGATGGTGGTGGTGATGGTGGTGATGGTGGTGATGGTGGTCATGGTGGTGGTGATGGTGGTGGTGATGGTGGTGGTGATGGTGGTGGTGATGGTGGTGGTGATGGTGGTGGTGATGGTTGTGATGGTGGTGGTGATGGTGGTGGTGATGGTGGTGATGGTGGTGATGGTTGTGATGGTGGTGATGGTGGTGATGGTTGTGATGGTTCTGATGGTGATGGTGGTGGTGATGGTGATGGTGGTTGTGATGGTTGTGATGTTGGTGATGGTGGTGATGGTTGTGATGATACAGGGAGCTGTTCTCGCTGCATCACAACCCTCAACAGCAACAGCAACGACGACAAGAAGCCGCAGCGATCTGCCATGGAGCGAGCCGGCGGCGGTGGCGGCGGCGGCCGCGGCGGCGTCAGCGGAGGCGGCAGGAGGGCGGAGGACCGGCTCGCACGGCCGTCCGCGGGCCTCGGGGGCCGCTCCAGGCCGTCCGCGGGAGCCCCCCCGCAGAGCGGCGGCGGAGAGCGCCCCGGAGCGCGAGCTGGGGGGGGGGGGGCGGCGAGGGGGAGAGGGGCGGAGGGCGCCGGGAGAGCGAGAACGGTGGGCACGGGGCGTCACTCGTGGGACTCGCGAGAGCGGTGGGAGAGGCGGGCGTTTCGACGGCAGACGCACACGCCGAGGGAGAACGCCAGGAACCTAGGAGGAGAGGGGCTGCGCGCACACAGGGGGGGATTGCAGTGGGAGGTTCGGGGGAGCGCGGGGGGGAGGGGGGGGGAGAAGGGAGGGGGGGGGAGGGAGGGCTCGGGGTGGTGGAGCCGGGTCACGGAGAGGCTGCGGCGGGTCACGAGGGGCGTAGGTGACGTGGGACTGGCGAGTCCCTTCGGGAGCGGAGAGCGCGGGAGAGCGGGGACGGCCAGAGGGGGGGCTCGGCCCCCCGGGGGGCCCCCCTCAGCATGAGTCTCGTTTGGCGACTGCCTCGCGACGACGACGGGAGGTTGGTGGCCGTGAGAGCCGCAAGTTCCCCGTTCCCACGGCGGGTTCCCGAACTGTAGAGAGGAGGGGACGTCGTCAGCGGCCCGTTGATTATAACACTGGTCATAAACACACTATCCTAAAAATACAGCACCGTATTTTGACACTAAAGCAGTCACTGACTCGCAACGACTTGCAATCATAAGTGACAGAGTTAATTTCGGGTAAAATCAATGAAAATGGGGTATGCCGATAGCATCGAAATGAGATGTCTAAAACAGCTGCAAAAGTCCAGGCCAGCATTTTTTTTTGTGTTGACCAGTGTCATCAATGCGTTATCCGCCCGAGTGTTGCCCTATCGCCAATGTGTTTATCTATATTTTGTTGACCAGTGTTATTGGTTGTTTATTGTTTATTGCTGTCGGTGATTTTCGTGTTCACGTTTAAGAGATTAAACGTCCCTTCAATAGCATGACAGTGACACGGGTGTCTCCTACGCGTGTGCGCGTTGTGTTTATTAAACGCAATAGACAGGAACACATTACGTCAAGTTACATTTCGATTTAAAGCTTTCGTGACTGCAGGGATTCATATTCTTGGTTCTTTCGGTAAACTCACGTAGAAGGGAAACAATTATTTTATTCCATGGGAACCTCATTTGCCAGTAAAAATATGATACTGGTAGGAACGAAGTGGACCAGCCTACAATAGATTATATCGTTTGTCCGTCCGTCCGTTCGTCCGTCCGTGTAGCAACATCGCCCCCTACTGCAAACACTTGGCATGACCCTACAAAAACCTTTAGACTCAGTGACGCTTTCCTGGCTAAACAAGTGTAACATTCCCTTATAATTCCCTCAGATAGCTTTTAATTAAAACATTAAAATTAATGAGGCTTTCCTGGCTAAAGAAGTGTAACATTCCCTTATAATTCCCTGAGATAGCTTTTAATTAAAACTTGTAAATTAAAATTAACTCACAGCGGCATAAAGCCTACAGCTAGGCCTAAAGCCTAGACCTAGGCCTCAAACTCTCCCTTCGTATCGTTCCCCCGCGTGTGTGCAAGGGAGTTAATGTTTAACAATGTTACATTCCCTGATGCTTTTAAATAGAAACATTTACATTTAAAGCTTTTACATAAATAATTAAAACATTTATATTAACAATTAACTCACGGCGGCCTAAAGCTACAGCTAAGCCTAAAGCCTAGAACTAGGCCTGAAACTCTCCCTTCGTATAGTTCCCCCGCGTGTGTAAAAGGGAGTAAATGTTTAACAATGTTACATTCCCTGATGTTTTTTAATAGAAACATTTACATTTAAAGCTTTTACATTAAAAACAACTCCCTACCCCCCCCATCCCCCCTTGTCGGCGGCTCTCCAGCCGAGCCAGGCCTGGGAATCTCTCCCCCGCTAGGGGTCTATTGGGCGGGGCTACAGCGGCAGGGGGCGGGGCTACGCGGGTGGAGGGCGGGGCTACTGCTGCAGGGGGCGGGGCTACAGCGGGTGGAGGGCGGGGCTACAGCTGCAGGGGGCGGGGCTACTGCTGCAGGGGGCGGGGCTGGGCGGGGCTACAGCGGCAGGGGGCGGGGCTACGCGGGTGGAGGGCGGGGCTACTGCTGCAGGGGGCGTGGCCACGAGCTGGGGGCGGGGACACCGAGATGGAGCGGGGCCACGGGGGACCGGGGCGGGGCCACGGGGGAGCGGGGCGGGGCCACGGGGGAGCGGGGCGGGGCCACGGGGGAGCGGGGCGGGGCCACGGGGGAGCGGGGCGGGGCCACGGGGGACCGGGGCGGGGCCACGGGGGAGCGGGGCGGGGCCACGGGGGACCGGGGCGGGGACACGGGGGAGCGGGGCGGGGTCAAGTGGTGTGAGGCGGAGCTTAGCGCGATGAGGGGAGGGGCCGTTGGCGAGAAGGGGCGGAGTCTACAGTCGAGAATACAGCACCAGGGCGAGGAGGCGGGGCTAGCAGGGATAGGGGCGTGGTCCACGGCGCTGCGTAGCGTGCACATTGTTGCTACTCGCTGTGTCTGCTCCAAGCTGCACTCACGTGGGTACATACTTGTGCAATACTAGTGTTTTTTGCACAACGGTTACTACTACTTTATTGTTTCTTATGTTCCACTACGTCTACGTTTCCATCCACTTACTGGCGCCCATTTTTTGCCATTTCATTTTATTATAGCCATTCAATTGTTCGGTCCTACCAGCCCACCCCACAGGGACCTGTTTATATTGGCAGAATAAAATATTAATTTACAGACACTGTGGGGCCGTCCATAAATGACGTCACGCGATTTTTGCCGATTTTTGACCCCCCCTCCCAAAACCATATTTCAATTTTGAAAATAAAAATGCTTCAAATCGCTTTAAACTATTGTCATTGTAGTGCGTATTTAATGTGGCGCTGTACTCTGATGTTGTAGGAGACAACATACATTAAAAGGAGGCGTTGGAAAGCTGAAATTTAGCATAAAATTCGCTTGAAAAGATTCAACTTCTAACTAAAACTGCAGATGTTCAGAATATTATATTGAAATTCTCTTATAATAAATATTAAAAGTAATAACTATGAAAAAATACTTGAAACTTTGTAGTAGAACGAAGCTAAATGGAGAGTACAACTATAAGAATCATATATTCATTTCACAGAATGAAAAGCCCTGCTAGAATCATTAGAATCAAAATGTTTAGTAACAATCATTCAAAAAATTACTAAATGTATGCTTCTCAATTCTCCCATGGAGAAGAAAAATGTTCCTTCGTGGAATAAATAAAAGGTGACCTTAGCAAATTAAAATAATAAAACAGTTAATAATGAAAATTTATTTTAAAAAAAATTTCTGTTATAACGCTTCTATTTAATTAACATTTATTTAAAGTTGCGAATTTTGATGTGCGTGACGTCACATTTCTCAAACTCCGCCCCTCCCCCCCCGGGTGCGTGACGTCACATTTCTCAAACTCCGCCCCTCCCCCCCCGGGTGCGTGACGTCACATTTCTCAAACCCCGCCCCTCCCCCCCCGGGTGCGTGACGTCACATTTCTCAAACCCCGCCCCTCCCCCCCGGTGCGTGACGTCATTTACGTGCTCACGATTCCTGCGCGCCCATTGGCTGCCAAATTGGGCCAATCAGCGAGCTCCTTTTCCAACGCGTTCACCGATGGACGCACGCAATTCGCGGTTCGTCAAGCCTCAGGCGAAACTCGACGCCACCCTGCACAGAGTTGTTTAGACGAGCCGCAAACAACGCCCGCGCACAAACAACAACAACAATAATAATAACAGTGTTGAAAGGCGAATGTCGTCACGACTACTCGAGAAGAACGGCCTTTCCACCCCCCCCCCCCCGTGAGTGGGCGGAGCTCGGCCGCCTTGGGTGCGTCTCCCTCGGCAGGGGCTTCCAGGCAAGGCGGGGGGGTGCGGGGTTGGGGCTTCGGCCTTCTCTGAGAAGCGCACGCGAGAGGAATTTTGTTTGTTTTTACGCAGCGGGGCAAACTCGTAACAATAAAAACACGTAAATGTTTAGTATCTTTTTTTCGATTTAAAGCTTCTTTCGTGACTGCAGGGATTCATATTGTTGGTTCTTTCGGTAAAGTCATCACGTAGAAGGAAAATAATAAAATAATAAAATTAAACAATAAATAATATTCTCACGACGTTTCGGCCACAACGCAAGCAGCCGTCCTCAGGTGAAGAACAGGTCTGTCGGAAAGACAGCGTCTGTTCTTCACCTGAGGACGGCTGCTTGTGTTGTGGCCGAAACGTCGTGAGAATTATATTTTACTATGTTTTATTTTTATTATTTTCCTTCTACGTGACTTTACCGAAAGAACCAAGAAGATGTTTAGTATCTTGTGGGTGTGTGTTTAGGTTGTGTTTGCAGCGCTGTTCTGTTTATTAATGGGTGGCGGTATTTTATTTAGTTTAACCTGGAGATACAACAGTAGTCACACTTGCAAACAGTGGCACGGGTCGTCAAATACAATTTATATTTTAAAAACCTCAAAATGTATGGACACCATACAGCAGTACTGGGGACGACTGCTTGTGTTGTGATCGAAACGTCGTACACTTTTATTTTATTCCTACGTGACTTTACCGAAAGAACTAAAGAGTATGGATTCATAATCTTGGTTCTTTCGGTAAAGTCACGTTGAAGGGAAATAATAAAATAACAAAAATATAAAACAATAAAAATCCTCACGACGTTTCGACTGCAACACAAGCAATCGTCATCAGGTGTGAAATCCACAGCAAGAAAATTTGAAAAAAGTGGCGGTTGTTTTTAAATCCTTTATATTAAGTTCGCTTGCTTGCGCGCTTACGACCGTGCAAATCTTTCGGTCGTTTTTTAACCCACTTCCCGTGATCCAATCGAGCTGACATTTTGCACACAGACTCGTTGTGCGAGACAATTAATGTTCGTGAAAATGTTTTTTTCCAAAATTTTACACTGTTTAGGGAAAAATAAATATTTAATTACCAATTGCTTAATGGTGGCAGACAATCATCTGACCCATAGGTGGCAGCCATCTCAAGCCAGAGGATGAGAGGACTCTAGCCGCCACGCACATAAAGGATTTATAGTGAAAAACTTTGTTTTTACGGGTTAATTTTTCCTAACTTTTTTCCTATTTTCTTGCTGTGGATTTCACACCTGATGACGACTGCTTGTGTTGCAGTCGAAACGTGACTTTACCGAAAGAACCAAAGAGTAAAGCTCTCTTCTAGTCAATCAACCCACTACATTTGCACATTCCTGCCGCCATGTCCTGTATTCGCCAATAAGCCTCATATCAGGTGAAATAAAGTCTCGAGTCTGACCTGAGTTGTATTCCCAAGCACAGTTAAACACGAGTGGCGAGTGAGATCTGAACAAGTCCTTCGCAAACCCCCGTTGACCAAGTGTAGTGATCACCAATGACCATCACAGCGTGGGTTTGAGCGGTTTCATCCAACACTGGATTGACAAATGGCAACATTATTTTCACGTATTTATATTGTATTAATTTCAATGGTATACTCTACGGAAAGACGGAAAGTGCTTTCTGCAACACTGCGGTGAAAGCGAATTCATACCCTTTATTTCTTGCCAGGAGCTTGAATCTATGCATATTCAAACAATAGTTGACTGACGGTTTAAGCTGTACAGTGATACCTCGGTTCACGAACGCTTCTGTTCACGAACAACTCGGTTCACGAACAGAAAATTTCATAAAAATATGCTCCGGTTCACGAACTCCGCTTCGGTTCACGAACAGGAGCCGTGGCCATTTTTATGCTAATTCCAGGCTGTCACATGGTCGTGACTTCCTGTAGGAAGATCGTGGAGAGAAGCAGAGACACAGAAAGAAGTACTGTGAGTACTGTGAAGACACTTTCAGTGACTTTTTGATTTTTGGTGTGCTTTTTAGCACATACAGTACTGTACTACTGTACTGTCCAATACTGTACTTACTGTAATGTACAGTTCACCCGTTTGAGTGCTTACTGTCTCCCACCCGCCTTCCACTTGCCTTCCTCCATGCCAGAAGTTATCTCAAGCAAGGTTAGTGTTCTCTATTTATACATTACTATACTGTACAGTACTAATGTGTATTGTCATTTGTTTATATTTTTGTGTATCAAAAACCAAAAAAAAAGGTCAGAACGGATTAACCGGATTTACATTGAACCCTATGGGAAAATGTGCCTCGGTTCACGACCAATTCGGTTCGCGACCAGAGTCAGTTCACGAATTAAGTTCGTGAACCGAGGTATCACTGTAGTATGAAATTTAGATCAATGAAAAACCCATGGTTGTGTGTCAGTAAAACATTGCTGGAACTGTAAAACACTTTTTACAACAGCACACGGTTTATTTCCTATTTGTAACTAACACAATGTGGTGTGGCCCCTTGTCAGTGTTGGTAATGTTTGAGTTGCAGAGTCGTGAGAATGCTGATTTGGAATGTGTCTCATTCTGTGAAACGCAGCAGAGAGAAACCGGTTCTCACACCGAGCAAAGACAAAGTCGTGGTGCACTGTGTGGCTAAAAGACGAAGTGGGCGTGCAGACATTCTCGTGAGGCAACGGATTCCCATTCGTGTGGAGACTTTAAATTCATGGATCCTCCTGATGATCGCAAAGAGCTCCCTTCGCAAGTCTTTGTCGCAGATGTCGTGGCGAAGAAGCTCGGTTTATCAGGCAACAGCTGCGACGCGCCGGAGGTAAACGAACTTTGTTTTCATAGTCCAGTACAGGATGCAGAGGTCGCAAACGGGTTTTAATTCCTTACCCGTACCCGACCGCACCAGGGTCGCAAATGGGTACCCGTGCCCGTACCCGGCCGGGTACAGGTAGCCGTATCCTACCCGTACCCTACCCGAAATGAGTGACAAACGGTTACTCACCAGTGACTCACGGCCTACCCGTACCCAGACGCACCAGGGTCGCAAACGGCTACCCGTACCCGACCGGGTACGGGTAGCCGGGTATCGGGTAGGGTAGCCGGGTATCGGGTACCCGGTTGCGACCTCTGACAGGATGATCCATTCATAGATACAGCACTAAAACCATACAAATATGTGGGACAATATCGAGGAAGCTATTTCAAAGCCTCTACACGTCCATCACCTATAACAATCCACTCGTTACATGTTTAACTTCGTGCATTGCTTTCCCAACAATCAGTCACCTGTGGAGAGGAAGTACTGTAATAGGGTCGTGAAAAACCAGGGCCCCTTAACATCGCCGCACCCCACCACACACTCGCAACTTATTTGGATTGGAAGTTGTCCGCGAGAGTCATTGCTGATGCGAATTCGTTGTTTCCCTTTGAAGTGTGATGGTGAGGACAGAAGCGATGCCATGCGTGGGGAATGTGACAGTGTTGCAGGAGACATCTCACTCGTGGATGTACTACTTGAAAAACAGCACAACCAAGACAATTGTTCACAGACGTTCAATCTTACTCAGAAAGACCCAGAACCACAAAAGTGGCTTCCCAAGAAGCTTACGCAACACTCGGCTTTGTCTTGTGGGACTATATTGGGCTGTGACAATACTGGTCAAATGAAAACACACAATGTGGAACAATTGCTGCCTCGTGACTGGAATAAGAATACACTAAAGAGAACAGAATCTAATCCTCTACACATCGCACAAAATGTACAGACTGAGCCGCATCACGGTTTTTACGCAAATATTGTAGGAAACGACATTCGGAGCTCATCGAGAGGCAATTCTCAAAATGCAAAACTTCCAAAGCTCGATGGAACCATTCGCACGTTAACGTCTAATTCTCAAGCTGACGCACAAACAGGTTGCTTTCATTCGGAGGATGAAATAAAATTGGCTGATATCTTAACGGACGATTTAGAATGTACGATTACCACCAGAAAACCGCCAAAACCCACTTGTGCTTCTGCACTTTCGGAAGCAAATGACTCAAATGCTGCCTTTAGTGAAGAGGCTGACCACATCGCTCGCGGAAGAGCCGACGGTTCTTCAACAGCAAATGCGCTTGGACTGGAAAATATAAAAGTAGCCGCAGATGTAGCCAACAAGGGCACGAGCATAAGAGATCGCATCAAGAAAACGCTCGTGGCAAACGCGTGGGCAGCTACCCGCGTGGTGTCGCACACCAGGAACCTGCAGGAGTCTGCGCTGTCGCACGAGAGGCAGATCGCCACGGAGACTTGTGCCGATGACAGCCAGTTTGAGATTGGTCCTTTCTATGGGCTTCCCACGAAGGTGCACAGCCTTCTGCAACAACAGCGTGGCATTAAAGAGCTCTACGGTAATGTGTGCTTTTTTTACACTCGGATATTTACGCGAAATTGTCTCTCGGTTTTTTTTCATGTCAGCATATCTTTTTTTTTTTCTCGTGGGAGAAATGGTAATTGAATAGTATTTGGCGGACTTACTCTTTGGTTCTTTCGGTAAAGTCACGTAGAAAGAGAAAATTATGAATTAAATACTAGCAAACGACATTTCGATTGCAACACAAGCAATCGTCATCAGGTACAAATGAAATAGAAAACAAAGCCTAGTAAACTTAGAAATATAATGCAATACAACACAGATAGTCGGCTAACATAACGGTCAACACCCTACCTGGATTGATTACGCTCTTCCAAAGATTGCAAAATTTAAGAGAGAGATTAAACAGAACAGGAGACACACAGACAGACACATAAACAGAGAGAGACAACACAGAGACACACAGAGAGAGACAAACAACATAGGCACACAGACACAGAGACACACAATATAGACACACAGACAGACATATAAGCAGACAGAGACAACACAGAGACACAGAGAGACACAACATAGGCACACAGAGAAACGACGCCTCTGTGTCGAGGCCTTAGATAGAGAAAGGGGGTAGAGAGAGAGGGGGTGGGGGGGTACAGAGAGAGGGGGGCAAAGAGTGAGGGGGGCAGAGATGGAGGGGGGGGGGTTGAGAAATTAATTTTTAGTACATGGTGGAATTTTGCTAAATGTATTTTACCAATTTGTTTTTGTTATAACAGCATATCACTGCTTATTTGATTCGTACTGTAAACGTTTACACATCACCAGTGTCGTGATGTTAGCTGTCAAGCCTAATCCAATTTCTCACACATTAGGTGATGGTTGAAACATTTTTGTCGTCCTGCACGCAAGTTAATAATTTTAATCGGCGTTTTTGTTCTCTTAACGTGTAATAAGCCACCCGTTTGAAAAAAAATTAACCCGTAAAAACAAAGTTTTTCACTATAAATCCTTTATATGCATGGCGGCTAGAGTCCTCTCGTCCTCTGGCTTGAGATGGCTGCCACCTATCGGTCAGATGATTGCCTGCCACCATTAAGCAATTGGTAATTAAATATAATTTATTTTTTCCTAAAAAGTGTAAAAATTTGGAAAAAAAATTTAACGAGAATAAATTGTCACGCACAACGAGTCTGTGTGCAAAATGTCAGCTCGATTGGATCACGGGAAGTGGGTTAAAAAACGACCGAAAGATTTGCACGGTCGTAAGCGCGCAAGCAAGCACGCAAGCACGCAAGCGAACTTAATATAAAGGATTTAATTACAATTGACACATTCACGTGTTTCAGATTCTGCCGTGCATTTAATCATTCTCTTTTTATATTTGTGTCGACACATGACGCCGCAAAGCCTGGCAGCACGACTGCTTGTCCCTGGACTCCGTGAGACGAGGGAAGAATCTGATTTACTCTTTACCGACAAGTGGCGGCAAGACGCTCGTGGCAGAGATCCTCATGCTGAGGCAGCTGCTCTGCAAGAGAACGGACGCTCTGCTCATTCTTCCCTACGTTGCCATCGTCCAGGAGAAGGTAACGATCGCTTTTGTACACGCACATTTCCACACCGACACAGCAGCATAAATGCGGTTATACGAATGACTCTTTGGTTCTTTCGGTAAAGTGACGTATAAAGAGAAAATGATCAATTAAATACTAGCATACGACGTTTCGATTGCAACGGAAGCAATCGTCATCAGGTATAAATGAAATAGAAACACAAATCTAGTATACTTATAAATGTAATGTAATACAACAGAGAGTCGGATAACATAACAGTCAACACCCTACCTGGTTGATTACGTTCTTCCTGAGAATACTAAATTTGAGAGAGAGATTAAACAGAACCAGAGACATATAGACAGACATATAAGCAGACATCACAGAGATACATAGAGAGAGAGAGACGTACAAAGGCACACAGAGAAACCACGTCTCTGTGTCGAGGCCTATGTTTTGTCTCTATGTAAAGTCCTCCAAGATAAGTCAACTGAGGCAGCCGGGAATTTGGAAGTCTCGTTGAAATATTTCCGTCTTGGCTTAGGAACAGATACTCGGATGCAGAGTACAATCTCGGGTTCATCAATTATTCCCACACGACACACAATTGTGATGTGTCGCCGCTGCTACTGCTGCTGCTGCTACTGTCGGGGTCGCTAGCCCCCGAGATCCCTCCCTCGATGATGCTTACGGCCGGGCTAACCTCATCAATCGCCCCCCCGCTGCTGAGCGAACCGCTGCTAGGTTCCTCACCCATGGTGTGGGAGCCGTCGCCCGAGGATTCCCCTCCCCCGCGGGTCCGCGTAGTAGGCATGGTTGGATACCGCGTAGTATTATGTCCCCCTTTACGCTACCACGATACCTCCCTTTCCTAATCGCGTACCTGCGACCCACACGGAGCGAACGTACGCACACACACACACACCGCTCCGTGCACTCCAACTCCACACTGACTACTCGCGTTATGATCGTGTACCTGTATCACACACGGAGTGAACACACGCGACACCTACTCTCGCACCGCTCTGCGCAGCGCTCCCCCGAGGCGAGCCGCAGCACTACAAAACCACTGCGTACACACGCTCACCCACGCGCTCACACTGTACGACAAGATCACGCGAGACCACGCTTCGCTATTAATGATTTATTATCCGCTACCTGGAACTAGATGTTAAATCAGTGAGTCGACGAGGCTGGCCTACGCTGATACCTCTATACCTATTCCCCATTTATCTGCTATGATTCTAATTCACCTTCTTACTCACTGTTAAGTGTCCACGGCGGTCCGCTGATCCTTGTGCTAACCGCGTGCCTCGGTGCGTTGCACGGACGTCCGGGTCGCTGGCTCGAGCTGCGTCTGGTCGCCTGGCGCTGGAGTAAGAGAGCGATTTCCCCTCTGCGCTCCTCTATTTATCCTCCCTACCTCAAAGGGGATGCTGCGCTGAACAATGGGCTCGCGCACCCCGAGTCCGCGCACGGCGGTTCCGGGCGCTTTTGATCTGCTAATCAGTGAGCGGCGTTGGCGGCGTACATCCTAATTAATCCCTTACCCTTCCTAACAATGGGGCCTGCGCGCTCAAGCGTAATTATCCCAACCCTCCATGACTATGCGCAACAGCTCCTGCGGTCCCGCTATTCATGCTGTCCCGTCCCTCCCCTGCTTGCCCCGTCGACCCGTGGGGGTGTGTGTGGGGGGAAATGCGCCTCAACCGCGGTGGCCGAATGCCCCATGCCGCGACCACACAATATTAAGGCTGGTCGCAGCGCCGCGGCGCAACGTAGCACGGGGGAGGTCGTCCAATTCCCTGATCGCCGGAAACCGTGAGAGTTAACCCCGATAAGGGTTTTTCGGATAAAAACCGGTCGGCCAGGTGACCTCCCCTCGGAGCTCTATGGGGGGGGGGGGGAAATGCGTGCGGGTGTGTTCGTGTGAGGTGAGGTGAGGGGGACGCGGGGTTGGCTCCGTTGCTTGGTGGTGGCGAGGTCGGGGATTTGGGCGCCTGCCGAACGGCTTCATGGCGGCGGCATCACACTACTACTGCTGCTACTACGGCTGCTGCTGCTGCTCGAACAGGTGCGGAGCCTGTCTGTGTTTGGTGTGGAGCTTGAAATCTTCATAGAGGAATACGCGGGAAGCAAGGGGCGCATGCCACCGCGAAAACACCGAAAGAAGAATTCTCTCTACATCGCCACCATTGAGAAAGCCCACAGCCTGGTCAACGCCCTTCTAGAGGAGGGGCGCATGAAGGAGATTGGCCTGATCGTTGTGGATGAGGTATGCGGCATTCATTATTTAATTACAGAGAATAATTGGCATCCTGCAAATGTCATTACAAATGTTACGTATTAATGTTCATCATCGTCATAATCAGCCGTCGTGAATCTACTTCTGGATGAGGGCATCCCCAAGCCTCCGCCATCTTGCACAGGCCCACAATGCAACAGTCCACCCAGCAGCAGCAGCACACGAGCTGTGACATCAGTGCAATGTAGTGTTGAGTCTCATTTGCAGCGACGTACTAATGGTTTGATAATTGTTTTTTTACCCTTCTATCTGGCAACAAAACTGACACATTTTTTACGAGGCGTCATGTTTGCATAGACCACAATACCTGCAGTCATAATACAAACAAAAAACATAACTCTGATAATGATATGCACTGTCCTTGAAGTTGATTGGTCCACACCCAAGACAGCTTTCCTTAGAGCCTTTTGGCGTCATCTGGTCCAACCCATGTGAGACTAGGCTCTAAGGAAAGCTGTCTCGGGTGTGGACCAATCAACTTCAAGGACCATGTGAGACTAGGCTCTAAGGAAAGCTGTCTCGGGTGTGGGCCAATCAACTTCAAGGACAGTGCATACATTATCAGAGTTGTGTTTTTTGTTTGCATTCCGACCGCAGGTATTGTGGTCTATGCAAACATGGCTCCTCGTAAAAAAAGTGTCAGTTTTGTTGCCAGATAGAAGGGTAAAAAACCAATTATCATGTTTTACTGGCAAATGAGGTCCCAATGGTGTACTAATGGTTTGTTGCGTGGTCTGTAGCTGCACATGTTGGGCGAAGGTGGCAGCCGTGGGGCCACCCTGGAGCAGACGCTGGCCAAGGTTCAGTATGCGTCAAGTACGTTTGTTCTCACCCTGCAGTTATCATACATTACTGCGGGTTTCCAGTCGTCGTTGTGGTGATTCAGTTCCATCTGTGATTCAGTGTGGTGTTGCATTCGCTTGATTCTATTGCAGAAACAACTCAGGTCATCGGTATGAGTGCCACTCTGAGCAACATCAAGGACTTGCAAAAATTCCTGAATGCGGAGTTGTACACTAACGATTTTCGACCGGTAGGAATCACATTCATCTTCTTGGTTCTTTCGGTAAAGTCACGTAGAAGGGAAGTAATAAAATAATAAAAATAAAACAATAAAATAATTCTCACGACGTTTCGGCCACAACGCAAGCAGCCGTTTTTTTTTTTTGTCAAGACGCTCTTCACCCCTCCATCCCAGCTTAAATAGTCGCCCCAAGCCTGGGGTGTGTCATTCAGACTCTGTCTTCTCGACAGACCTGTTCTACACCTGAGGACGGCCGCTTGCGTTGTGGCCGAAACGTCGTGAGAATTATTTTAAAATGTTTTATTTTTATTATTTTATTATTTCCATCCTACGTGACTTTACCGAAAGAACCAAGAAGATGAATCCCTGCAGTCACGAAAGCTTTACATCGAAAAGAATCACATTCTTATTATTATTATTATTGAAAGTTTAATTTTCATAAAAATGTTGCGCAACTGATGTGTGAAAGATACACGTCTTCAACCTCTTACAAAAGTCTACATGGCTGCCGTGATCCTCACAGGTCCAGTTAAGAGAGTACATTAAGCTTGGAGACTCTATCTACGAGGTAAACAACAAGGCTCGGTGTCCAGAAGAAAGCTTCAGTTTTATCCGACTGCTCAGTCACAAGGTGAGTGCACAGACATCAATGGAAATAAAATAGGCACACAAGCTTTTGAACAGCTTTCAAGTTTAAATAACCTGTGAAATATATATCTGGACAGATGGATAGAGGAAGCAGACATTGCTTCTTCTTCTTGGTTCTTTCGGTAAAGTCAAGTCGAAGGGAAGTAATAAAATAGTAAAAATAAAACATTATACAATAATTCTCACGACGTTTCGGCCACAACGCAAGCAGCCGTCCTCAGGTGAAGACCAGGTCTGTCGGGGAGACAGCGTCTGACCTGGTTTTCACCTGAGGACGGCTGCTTGCGTTGTGGCCGAAACGTCGTGAGAATTATTTTATTATGTTTTATTTTTATTATTTTATACTTCCCTTCTACGTGATGACTTTACCGAAAGAACCAAGAAGAAGAATCCCTGCAGTCACGAAAGCTTTAAATCGAAAGAGACATTGCTTGTTGATTTTGTTATTGATACTCTCCACAATGACGTGATTGATTATTTTCTGAAATGCACAGTTACGTCTATTGACATTTCACGATGGGCTACATGTGATGGTTGTCAAAGCTTGTTCAAGAACGAGCCACTTTGCCATTCGCCTAGGTAGGTCCCTGCGGGCCACACGGTAGCAAAGCTCTCTTCCTACGCTGCAGGAATTTTGCTGGAGCAGCCAGACCTGATGACGGACGCTTGTGTAGCCTTCGAAACGTCGTGATTTAATGTAGCTGTAGTAGTAGGTTTTTACCCTTTTAAACTGGTACAAAACTGACACCTTTATACAAGGCATCATGTTTGCAATAACCACAACACAAGTAGTCAAAAAAGCAAACAAAAATAAGCAAAAATAAGCAACTTTGATAATGATAATAATATGCACTGTCATCAGAGTTGCTTATTTTTGTTTGCATTTTTGACTACTTGTGTTGTGGTTATTGCAAACATGATGCCTTGTATAAAGGTGTCAGTTTTGTACCAGTTTAAAGGGTAAAAGCCTACTACTATATTTTGCCACTGGTAAAAGAGAGGTCTCATAGTGTTAATGTAGTTGTTTTCACTTTTTTTATTTTTTACCCTTACCCCACGTGACTTTACCAGAAAAACCAGAGAGTTTGGTAGCAGAGCGTTCGCATTCCCCGGTTCTCACCGGCCAGTTATCACCACGACGCACTCCGTACGTGGCCCAAGGCGGTCGGCTGGTCACATGCCCCTGTGCTACGTCGTGGCTGCTGTGTGTGCTGCGGCGACAGTACTCAAGCGCAATGCTGAAGACGGACCCAGACCACATCGTGGCTCTGGTCACGGAAGTCATCCCCGCTCACTCCTGTCTCGTCTTCTGCCCCACGAAGAAGAACTGCGAGAATGTGGCAGAGATGATCTGCAAGTACCTGGCAAAGTACGTGTACCTCTACATTGCAGTCGTACATCTTGCAAGAGTTACTCCTTGATGTCACATTAGAAGGCAGTTGTTCGATGTATTTACGTCGGTGTGTCAAATATCTTTAACGTGCACAATTGAGTTTTGAGAGTTGCTTGAATACAATCTATACTTTCAATACCAAATGCAAAAAAAGCATCGTGTTGTTTAAACTGGAAATTCCTGAAGGCTCTTGTGCATTTCTTAAAAATTTTTACACCGATCTGTGCAGATTTTTTTTGGTATTTTCCTCAAGGGAAAGTGACCTTGCAGGGGGCAGTCCGAATTCATTCCTGAGACCCGTTCGCAAGTCTAATGGTTCATTACGAGCGGAACACAATAATGCGCTTATTTAAATGCCCATCAGGTCAGTGTTGTGAAGTGTGTTACAGTTCAACAATAAGGAAAGCATTGTTAAACTCATAATGAATAAGAAATACTGTACTTTTACACTTGGTACTGTAAAAAGTACTGTATTGTAAATAAAACTAAAAATAAAGTAACACAAACAGAAAAAACACTTTTTTTATTTTCATTTACCTTGAGTCCTAGGTCGTAGTCGTAAGGGGGGCAATGAGACCCCGGGGTCCCGAATAAACAGAAGTCAAAATCGTAATTAACAAATTATATTTTTGGCGACTCTCTCCCACCGCGCACATCAACGCAGCGACCCACCAGAAATCATTCTTCTCGTTCTTCACCGAGCACCCGTCAGTTGCCAAAGTTGCCGTAGTCATAAATACAACTTTGATTAGAGGAATAGATTGCCGTGTCGTTCGTCTTCAACAGACACAACGTGACGTCGCAACGCAGTTTGTGCGAGAGCCGGGGGCTTATGGGACCCCGGGGTCCCGCCATAAGGTTTAATTGCGCGCACACGCACACGCACACACACGCACACACACACGCACACACACGCACACACACACGCACACACACGCACACACACACGCACACACACACGCACACACACACACGCACACACACACACGCGCACACGCGCACACACGCACACACACACGCGCGCACACACACGCACGCACACGCACACACACGCACGCACACACACACACACGCACACACGTGCACACAAAGACAAAAGTCCCCCACATAGCCTTAACAGACTGTAGGAGCAAGTGCTGTTAGCGAGAAGTACTTTTGTAGACCGTTATGGCGCACGCGGGGGTGTGTGGCCAAAACCACGTCCGACCACCTTTGTCTCCCCAGTGGCGATGTTGACACACGGAGCCACTACAGGTGTTGGCTGTGGGCAAGAAAGGGTTTTATTCGCCACGACAGTTTGCACAGACAAGGAATGTACTATGGCAGGAAGGTGCATACATTCAACATGTAGGAATCTTAAAACTTAAATAAGTGGTATACAGTCTAACTATACTAAAATAACAAAGTCTAACTAATACTAAGGGGCTAAAGTATGTAAAATTTTGAATAAGTATACAATATAAGATGTACAATCTTAAAATACAAATAGGGTGACCTGTTGTAAATATGGCAAGGTGTAATTTTGTAGATGAAATGTTAAAGTGTAAAGTTCATTTTAAGCCCTTGGCCTTGCTGAAGAGGTCAACAGCGGATGGGAAGAAACTGTGTTTATGACGTGAGGTTTGGTCCTGATGGACCGCAGCCTTCTGCCGGAGGGGAGTAGCTGGTACAGAGAGTGTCCAGGGTGCGAGGAATCGGCCACAATCTTCCTCGCTCGCCACGATCACACTTTCCAACTCGCACGCGCAAACGCTCACTCCCAGCGCGAGAACGACCCGTCACATCTCGGTGAGGACCCGTACCCGTACACGGCCGCACCAGGGTCGCAAATGGGTACCCGTACCTGTACCCGGCCGCACCAGGGTCGCAAATGGGTACCCGTACCCGGCCGGTTCCGGGTACCCGTTCCCTACCCGTACCCTACCCGAAATGAGTGACAAACGGTGACTCACCAGTGACTCACGGCCTACCTGTACCCGGCCGCACCAGGGTTGCAAATGGGTACCCTACCCGTACCCGGCTGCACCAGGGTCGCAAACGGCTACCCGTACCCGGCCGGGTACGGGTAGCCGGGTATCGGGCAGGGTACGGGTATCGGGTACCCGGTTGCGACCTCTGGCCCCCACCCAGCAGCACATTGACAAACGGACTTCACAGCAGACGTCGACAGCGGCTGTCGACGTCGCCGCCTGGAGCGGAGAAAGCGCTCGCAGGTGACAACACCAGCGGCACCACCGCCCCCTTTCCGGCGCGTTCTGACCGCCCGCAGGACGTTCCTGCGTCACCGCGTGCAGGAGAAACGCGCGCTGCTCGCCGAGCTGCGGGCCGACGGGGAGCTGTGTCCCGTGCTGCGGCACACGGTCCCCTACGGCCTGGCCTACCACCACGGCGGCCTCACGGGCGAGGAGCGCCGCCTCATCGAGGAGGCCTACTTTGGCGGCACGCTCTGCCTGCTGGCGTGCACCTCCACGCTGGCGGCCGGCGTCAATCTACCGGCACGCAGGTTCGCCACCTCGGTCGTCGGTGCATTGCGGTGTCGGCCGCACCTCCGATTAGCACGGCTGGCTACGTACGGCGCGAAAGAAGTTGAGCGCGTGTGTACATAACCGCCGTGAAGTTAGCCATCAATCATGTTGTGAGTTGGGGGAGTGTTTTGGCATCGGCACGCCAGAGACGTTTAAAACGTGTAAATGAAAGATGTGCGCCTTCAATTTTAGATACTCATTCGCCACGCAGAAGCCATTGGCATAGCGCGGTAAAAAGTACGCGGTCACCTTGCACAAAGTCTCCGATGATTTTTAAGGTGGTACCACGTGTTGTTTGGCATGATGTTCTTGAAGAAGCTGTCAACACGTAGGGCGACATGTCGGACGTCGTGCCAAACGACAAGCGGCACGACCCGAAAGCACATCGGAGTGCTATGCGTCACAACCACGCTCGAATGTTTTTCTTGTTCGTCGATAACTTGTGGATCGTCTCCTGTGCCTCCTGCCCCAACGCACGCACCTGCCTTCAGGGTGATCCTCCGCTCCCCCTACATCGGCAATTCCTTCCTAAGCCGAAGCCAGTACAAGCAGATGGTGGGCCGTGCCGGGCGGGCGGGGATAGACGCGTCGGGAGAGAGCATCACCATCGTCAACAGCAGGGACAAGCCCAAGGTGTAGCGGCTGTTCTGCTGCCATGCTCCCAATGTTAGAATTAGCTGAAGGACGTCCCATTCAAAAGTTGAGCGTCTTGTTAAAATGATCACACCGGCCTACAGACCTTGTTCTTGTGTAGCGGAAGTGTGCTCTTTGTAATCGATTTCTCTGTCACCATTGGAACCTCCTTTGCCAGTCGCAAAATATGATTTAAAAAATTTACCCTTTTATCTGGCAACAAAACTGACACCTTTTTTACAAGGAGTCATGTTTGCATTGACCACAATACCTGCGGTCGGAATGCTAACAAAAACACAACTCTGATAATGTACGCACTGTCCTTGAAGTTGATTGGCCCACACCTGAGACAGCTTTCCTTAGAGCCTAGTCTCACATGGTGTTGGACCAGATGACGCCAAAATGCGCACAACTCAAAGACAACGCACCATCAGAGTATGAGAGCTCGGGGTGAAGCATTTACACCATTGGAACCTCATTTGCCAGAAGAAAAAATATGATTTTTCTGCGTTTTTCTACTTGTAGGTGGTGACGCTACTTGTGGGTGGACCATTTGAAGTTTGCCAGAGTAGCCTGGCACATGCAGATGGAAAAGGAGTTCAAAGCCTACTCCTGTCACTCATTGGCTTGAAGGTCAGTTTCTGTTCTGCTTATAACGTAAATTACGCACGAAATGAACTGCAGTGACGTTTCCATGGAAATGTTACGCAGCAACCAGGAGACAAGTCTGTTTAATAATACTCGGCACCTGTTTGTGTGTTTTTGGAGCCGATGTTTACCGTTTACAAACTGCTGGGGCAACAGATGCATGCATTTGACACGATACATTTGATATGAAACGGTTCGTGGTAGTTACATACTCAGAGTTTAAATAGATCATGCTTCATAATCAACGTTGTTGGGTTTAGATCGCCGCGTTATTTATAAATGTGTCGTAACCCTCCACCACCCGACACGGCCAATCAGTAAAAAAGTGTCACGTTGACAAAAGACAAAATAGTTCACTGCTTTAGCCCACCGGTGTGTTGAAGCGTGAAACCACAACATTTACAATTTGAGTAGCACGACGTTTCGCTGGTAATTGCATCCAGCATCATCATCGGGCAATTCGCCAGAATGGTGAGGCTCTGCTGTGTCTCCTGATCTTATATAGAGCAGCAGCAGCAGCAGAGTGATGTCATCATTAAGTCATCAACTCATCAGATCATGCTTGTTTGAGTGAACCCCAGGCTTGGATCGTCTTTTTAAGCTGGGTTGCAAATTATTTTGTCAAGGCGCTCTTCCACCTCCAACCCAGCTTAAATATATGCTAAACTCCTCTTGATATGCAAATTATTTTGTCAAGGCGCTCTTCCCCCCCTCCAACCCAGCTTAAAAACACGCTCCAAGCCTGGGGTTGTCATTCAGACTCTGTCTTCTCGACAGACCTGTTCCTCACCTGAAGACGGCTGCTTGCGTTGTGGCCGAAACGTCGTGAGAATTATTTTATTATGTTTTATTTTTCTTATTTTATTACTTCCCTTCTACGTGATGACTTTACCGAAAGAACCAAGAAGAAGACATTTATTGGTTTAGTAAAAATAAATGGTGCATATATATGTGTGTATCCCTTGCGATTTGAAACATTGTCACGATTTGGAGCAGTGATTCAAGAAGAAATATTTGTTTAACAATGTGGTGAGTTGTAATGCCAATAGAGGCTACAGAGTTCACGCAAATACATATTTCATGTATTCCTAGACGCACGATCAAGTGTGTAAGATGAGCGCAATGATGCATTTTTCTTGATGAATCCGAACCGCTACTCGCGTAATCATTTGCGTTGCTTGTTGACGATCGAACAAATATTACGAATTCTAGATTTGAAGCTTTCGTGACTTCAAGGATTCATACCCTTAGTTCTTTCGGTAAAGTCACCGTGTAGGTAAAAAATTAAATGAAAATGAATAAAAATAAAACGTGAATTTTAATTTCATTTTTTACCTACGTGACTTTTACCGAAAGAACTAAGGGTATGAAATATTACGAATTGACAAACCGCATTTACAACCCTTTGCTGGTAACAGATCGCAACGGACATCGACGCTATCCATCGCTTTTTGGAGACCACCCTGTTTGGGGTGCAGCAGCAGCAGCAGGAGGGTGGTGGGATGAAGAAAGTCAGGGATCTGTGCCGGCACTGCCTGCAGCAGCTGCAGCAGGCGGGCCTGGTGAGGCTCTGCAGGAGGTCCGAGGGAGACGCTGCTGCACCCTCTGAGCAGCTGCTGGAGGTTACCAAGCTTGGTCAAGCCACATACAAGGGTAGTAATATTCGTCTTCTTGCTTCTTTCGGTGAAGTCACATAGAAGGGAAATAATAAAATAAGAAAAATATAACATAAAATAATATAATAATTTATTTTATTATGTTTTATTTTTCTTATTTTCGGTAAAGTCACGTAGAAGGGAAATTATAAAATAATAAAAATAAACATTGTAAAATAATAGAATATAATATATTTTATTATGTTTTAGACTGCAGGGATTCATCTTCTTGGTTCCTTCGGTAAAGTCACCTAGAAGGGAAAAAAAAATAAAACTTAATAAAATAATATAATAAAATATTTAATGTTTTATTTTTTTATTTTATTATTTCCCTTCTACGTGGCTTTACCGAAAAATTATAAAATAACAATGTATTTTATAATGTTTTATTTATTTTATTATTTCCCTTCTACGTGACTTTACCAAAAAAACCAAGAATATGAATCCCTGCAGTCACGAAAGCTTTAAATTGAAATCTACAAGGTAGATGTTTTTTTTGCGAAGCTAAATCTCACTTTTAAGGCAAGCCTGACATTTACTTTCAAAGTGACGCTGTAGTCGGCTTCGTGCACGAGCGCACGTGCACGAGCGCACGTGCACGAGCGCACGTGCACGAGCGCACGTGCACGAGCGCACGTGCACGCACGCAGTGTTCTAATGTCGTGTTTGTCTCGCAGGATCCGTCGATTTGGCTTTTTGTACCGTGCTGTACCGAGATCTAAAAGCGGGCGTTGAAGGCTTGGTGCTGAATAACTACCTGCACCTCATCTACCTGGCGACGCCGTACGACTTGGTCTCTCAGTGCAGACCGGACTGGAACACGTACATGCGACAGGTGTGGACACATTGCATCACGATATGTAACAACAATACATATAATCGGCTTATTTAAATGTTGAATTATAGATAACGCTCTGATTTGTGAAAGTGATAGCTTCTTTTAAGATTGTTATAAGGGTATTGAGATTGGTGGGCTATGTGTAGAAGCTTTAAAATTATCTTAATATATCACTATTATTTGAAATGGGTTATTCTGTATTTGAAAATGCTACATTCATTGTATTAAATGATACCCTTAATTCTAGATTTGAAGCTTTCGTGACTGCAAGGATTCATATTCTTAGGTTTTTTTCGGTAAAGTCACCAGGTAGGTAAAAAATTTAAATTCATAAAAGTTAAATAAGATAAAAATAAAATATGAATTTTACTTTTTTACCTACGTGACTTTACCCAAAAAATCTAAGAATATGATGCCCTTAATGAATGCTAAGCTGTTAAAAAAAATGCACAGGACATGTGTTTGTTTGTTTTGTAGTTTAATCAGCTGGATGTGACGGAACAGAAAGTGGCCACGGTCATTGGTGTTCCAGAGAGCTTCATCGCCAGGAAAGTAGCCGGACAAAGCACAAGACAGGTGCCTAGGTTTTTAAGCCAAAGATTTTAATGGTTTTGATGTTCTTATTACCTGTGCCTACTTTACAATGTCAGAGATTTACACCATTGGAACCTCCTTTGCCAGTAGCAAAATATGATATTTTGCTTCCCCCGAGCTCTCATACTCTGATGGTGCATTGTCTTTGAGTTGTGCGCCTTTTGGCATCATCTGGTCCAACACCATGTGAGACTAGGCTCTAAGGAAAGCTGTCTCGGGTGTGGACCAATCAACTTCAAGGACAGTGCATACATTATCAGAGTTATGTGTTTTGTTTGCATTTTGACCGCAAGTGTTGTGGTTAATGCAAACATGATCCCTTGTATAAAGGAGTCAGTTTTGTCGTCAGATAGAAGGATAAAAAACAATTATCAATGCCAATGAAGTAGTGATATCTGGCATGAAGCTGTTGTACAGTGCCGCGTATTGTTTACAGCAGAGACGTGAACACCTCGTTAGATAACCTGTCGTAAAAGTATAAGAAAGGCATACAAGTTAAAATCATGCCATGGTTTTTAAATTAATACGAAACGTCGTGGAATCGTTTGTTTTGCCTTTGGGTGTGTGACAGAAAGCGGTGGACGAGCGAGTAGTGAACAGATTCTACCTGGCCTTGGTCCTCTACGCCTTGTACAAACAGACATCGGTGTGGAAAGTCGCCTCCAAGTTTGGCCAAAATCGTGGCTTCATTCAAAACCTGGTGGGATCTGCAGCAGCCTTTGCCTCCTGCATCATGCATTTTTGCCAGGTAAAGTGTCCGCATCACTGGACACAGTGGCATCTTAAGAGCCCATTGATATGAATCGTGTTCATCCGGTTATGATTGTGAACTGACCACCTGCAGTCTTTGTCTTTACCCTGAAGGAACTAGACGAGTTCTGGGCATACCAACTCCTGTTTGCTGATCTCCCACAAAAAGCTCTCCTACTGTGTCAAGTCAGAATTGATTCCACTCATGCAGGTGGCTGGAGTGAAGGAGGTATGGACATGCTGCCACCACATCAGTCACACAGCGACACGTTCATCCAGTGACAATATTCAGATGTTTAAATGTTCGTTTTCTTCAAGTCCAGAGCCCGCCAACTGTACAAAGTTGGCTTGAAGTCCCTGGCAATGCTGGCCAACGCTGAGCCCAAGGATCTGGTGCAACAGATTGAGTTCCTGCCACTCAGAAAGGCCAAGCAGATCGTTTTCTCTGCCAAAGTAACCCTCCACCTCCCACCCAGCCCCACCCTCCCACCCTCCCCACCCAGCCCCTCCCCACCCAACCCCTCCACACCCTCCCCACCCAGCCCCACCCCCCACCCAGCCCCACCCTCCCCACTAAGCCCCTCCCCACCCTCCCCACTCAGCCCATCCACCACCTCCCCTCCCCACCCTCCCCACCCAGCCCCTCCCCACCCTCCCCTCCCCCACCCAGCCTCTCCCCACCCAGCCCCACCCTCCCCACCCAGCCCCTCCCCACCTTCCCCTTCCCACCCAGCCCCACCCATTTTTGGATGCACTTCGGACGGACGGACGGTCAGACGGACGGACACAATAATCCCCTGTGGGCTGGTGGAACCAGGTGGTTCCTGCCGGGTACCAAGATTCTGATTTTGAGCCCCACCTGCGTTTTCTCTTTGCCAGCTCTTGCTGACGGACAGAGCTGAAGCGTTGCGAGAAGAAGCTGCAGAGCTGCTGGCCGTGCCCGCTCTCCCTCTCGCACTCACGTGACGACTTTGTTGAACTGCAGCAGGTTTTTTGCTTTTTTAAACGCTGAATTTTAACGGTGTAGATCGTGTTCTAGATTTGAAGCTTTCGCGACTGCAATGATTCATACTCTTAGGTTTTTTCGGTAAAGTCACGTAGGTAAAAAATTTAAATGAATAAAAGTAAAATAAAATAAAAATAAAATAAAAATCAAACTCCCAAATCCTCAGATGATATACGGCCAATTTCCTCCAACAATGTGCTCGCCACACTTACACTTCCCATCGTGGTGCCTTGCGACAGACGCGTGTTTGTATGCTTGGACTCCTTTCGCATCGTATGTATCCAAGCGCGCTAATCGGAGGTACGGAGAAATGTTTCAGATGCGTGTCTTGATGTCCAGAGAAACATGTTGAGACAAATGGAGAGGAAAAAATGGTTGAGTTGCACAGACCAGGTTTTGCTATGATCTTCTGAGTACTGGAGTGTATGTTTTTTTTATGATTTAATATTTACAAATGCAAAATTCTGCAATGTAGACACATATCGTTTTTAGGGTAAAATGGAAACTCTTATTCGCTGTTATTTTCACCGATTATTGGAGTGGTTTGTCCTGATATTCATATTTTGTTGTGGATTAATGTCGCTGCGTGGCTAAAATCCGCGATTACCATTGATGGGTAATTTTGAGTGCCGCATTTACAGGTGAGGTCCCGCCCATCACCGCAACGTATCGGGAGTTCTGTACCTACTGAAGTAGCAGTCAGGTTCAACTTAAATAAAATATAAAAACACGAAATCTATATCTTTTTTAGTGTTACTTGTACAACTGAAAATGAAAAAATGCACAAAAATTGTTTTTCCTAAGTATGCTGAACAATTTGTTCAGATGCTTAAGCTTCACGACATCAGCACTTGCAGCAGGTCATTTGTAATTCAAGAAAAATCCGTCAAACATTTTTTTGCAAATGGCATACGAAGTGCAAACCTAATGGCGAAGATAAGCAGCTGCATTGTCTACTGAGAGTGATCACAATGTCTAAGTAAAAATTCCCAATTATTTCCAATGGGACATGATCCAAACTGCAATGTGTAAAACCTTTGGTGCCACTGCAAAACATGCCGTACCACAACATTTGGGCATTTTAAGAATGAACGCTTGTCTCAAATTCTGAAGACGTTTAAAGTAACTGCATTTGAATATTTTGAAAACCCTATATTACATGCATACAGTACACACAGTAGAACACCATCAGTACAATTAAAGGTATTCAATTTGTAAAACTTAAATGGTGTAATGAAAAATGATAAAAGTTGCTCCTGTGTACAAAGAGTATTTCAGTTGTTTTGTTGCAAAAGAAGGCCAACATGAGAATTAGCTAGAAGAGGGAGGAAATAAATCTTTTGAAATTGTTTACAAAAAGCAAATGAACACAATGTCTAAATGAAAAAGTAGGTGTTTCCGCCTCACCAACAGAGCACAGATCATCACAAACAAGAATAACCAAATAATGTCCAGATTTACACTTTTTAGAGCTGTCAAATGATTACAGATTTCAATTTTCAAAAACCTCATCAGTTGCATACAAGATAAACAAAAACATGCAACCAAATATTTAATAACGATGCAGAAAAACCTTCTACAAGTGGGTAACCGGGGCAGGAATTGCACAAACTCATGCTGTATTGCAAACACCAGCACCTCTAACAGACCTTTGTATTTTGTAATAATAAAATGTAAACTTGCACAACGGCCCATTGGGGGCTACTGTGGCCTAAATCATGAATACAAAGTTTCGGTTTTAGCTCCATTTAGCCAAATATCTGCCAGTGACATACGTACACGCTGTGTTACAGACACCCCCACAGTTAACAGTTTGAATTAAAAGCAAAACACAGTACTAACCACTCCGCCTCCACATTACCATAATGGCTATTCTAGTAAAACTATAAGCTCCGTAAAAATATGTCTATTCTTCAGATTAAACAGTCATGCATTTCTTACAGTGGACGCAGAAGATATACTGGTGCAAACAATAATAGATACATTCCTGCATCTAGTAGAGTACTGCCACATGATAGTTTCCACAAAGATAAATGAATGTGAAGTGCTTCAGTGAAAGCCGTGTAAAGGATCAATAGCAGAAACAATTTTAAAACAAATTCTAGTTGCCATTATAATAGAAGCAAAATACACCAATTACTTGACAACCTCCAGCCAGAAGGGCCAGAATGTGGAGAAAATGAAGGAAATTGACAGGTCAAGCAAGAACTGGTAATGGGAAGTTGACAAATCGGTCGTGATGCTCATTGTGGTGCATCTGGAAGCACGTAGAGGCTCCCCTCCCAACCCAGCCCCACCCCCCCACACAGCCCCACCCAGCCCATCCCCTCCCCACCTCTCAGCCAATCCCCTCTCCACCCAGTCCCCACCCCTCCCACCTCCCCACACAGCCCCACCCATCCCCCCCCACCCAGCCCCCCCAGCCCATCCCCTCTCCACCCAGCCCCGACCCCTCCCAATTTTGGATGCACGACGGACGGACGGACACAATAATCCCCTGTGGGCTGGTGGAACCAGGTGGTTCTGCCAGTAATATCAGCATTGTTTGGGGACTCCTGGAATAGCAACGAATTTCGCAGAACAAATGCGATGCAGTACAGCAAGTCCTCAACTTGCGCCGCTCCTATAGAAGCCGTTTCACTATAACGTCCCCAAACGAACTGGGGGACGTAATTAGATTTAAAAATGCATTTGATTCATAAAGTTGTTTTGAACATTTAACGTCAAGAACTGCCATCGTTCGGGACAGCGCACGTGACGACACGGCTCCCCCTAGTGGCCGCTAAAGCCACAGGTGACAACATCGCCGCCCACGCGATACTGAATGCAATCGATACTGAATACTGAATGCAATTGTACAGAAATGCATGCTAATGCA